>NC_136800.1:4236402-4318158 GCF_951216825.1 Electrona antarctica | reverse complement strand
TTATTGTACTATAGGCTGGAAGCCAGATCAACCTGCCAGTGCAAAAAGAAAGAAGACAGACTATCCTGCAATGTTCCAGTTGTGGAGCATTACGGCCAAGCTACACCAGGCTTTTCGCGCACAAAACGCGTGCGTTTCCCCCCGCGCGTGCGTTTCCCCCCGCGCGTGCGTTTAATTTAGGTCCAGTCCTATTTTAAAAAACGCACGCGCGGGCCGCGCGTTTAGGGTAAACGCGTGAGAAAAGCCTGGTGTAGCGTGGCCGTTAGGCCTGTGTAAAGTAGTAGCTATCGGAGCCAACCCGACAACACATTCTGGACTACATGACTTTGAATAGTAACGTTACTATCACGTTTCCTCTAAATGTCTTGAATTGCAAAACTCAACACATCCATGTTTTAGGTTTACCGAAATCAACACACGTTTTAGCCACTTTTCAACATGACTATATTAGTTATGTATAGGTCGGGGGCTGCGGTCCCGGACACCCTAGGCTGCGATGCGGCCCGACAGCGTGTCGCGGGTTTGAATCCCGATCCCGATGATCAGCATGCAGCCAAGTGTAAAATGACTTGTAGTGGATCCTCTTGTCCACTACTCCCTTCCTATAACATTCTAGTCTAGTTTTTATTTGTTGGCGAAATTGTCAGTATATTTAGTCTCATAGTTTTAGTCATCATAGCATAGTTTTCATTTAGTTTCCATTTAGTTTTCGTCGGTGGAAAAACGTAGGCGACGAACATTTTTCGTCTTGGTTTTAGTCGACAGAAACGACACCGATAGGAAGGCCTTTACCGGTCACCACTGTCCCACGTGGTGTGCCTGGAATGGATGCCTTTACTGGTCACCACTGTCCCACGTGGTGTGCCTGGAATGGATGCATTTACCGGTCACCACTGTCCCACGTGGTGTGCCTGGAATGGATGCATTTACCGGTCACCACTGTCCCACGTGGTCTGCCTGGAATGGATGCATTTACTGGTCACCACTGTCCCACGTGGTGTGCCTGGAATGGATGCATTTACTGGTCACCACTGTCCCACGTGGTCTGCCTGGAATGGATGCCTTTACCGGTCACCACTGTCCCACGTGGTGTGCCTGGAATGGATGCATTTACTGGTCACCACTGTCCCACGTGGTGTGCCTGGAATGGATGCATTTACCGGTCACCACTGTCCCACGTGGTCTGCCTGGAATGGATGCCTTTAACCGGTCACCACTGCCCCACGTGGTGTGCCTGGATGCCTTTACTGGTCACCACTGTCCCACATGGTGTGCCTGGAATGGATGCCTTTACCGGTCACCACTGTCCCACGTGGTGTGCCTGGAATGGATGCCTTTACCGGTCACCACTGTCCCACGTGGTGTGCCTGGATGCCTTTACCGGTCACCACTGTCCCACGTGGTGTGCCTGGAATGGATGCCTTTACCGGTCACCACTGTCCCACGTGGTGTGTCTGGATGCCTTTACCGGTCACCACTGTCCCACGTGGTGTGTCTGGATGCCTTTACCGGTCACCACTGTCCCACATGGTGTGTCTGGATGCCTTTACCGGTCACCACTGTCCCACGTGGTGTGCCTGGAATGGATGCCTTTACCGGTCACCACTGTCCCACGTGGTGTGCCTGGAATGGATGCCTTTACCGGTCACCACTGTCCCACGTGGTGTGCCTGGATGCCTTTACCGGTCACCACTGTCCCACGTGGTGTGCCTATAATGGAGACATGGCTGTGCTGCTGCGTGCCCGCCGCGCCCAGACGCCATGCTGGCTTGTATTTATAACGGCTCTCACCGCGTGGCGGCTCGGCCTGACCAGCCTCCCACAATCCATCTCTGTCAGAGTCCCGCTGGGCCTCTAATACCTCTTAAACACTCGGCTGGCTTGGCAGCAGCAGACAGGAGACCCCCCCCCCCCCACCACCACCCCCACACACACACTCTCACATGCCCTGTCCATCTTTCTCCGAATCCTTTTAATCTTTCTCCGTCGCTCTCACTCGTCCTATCCAACCTTTAGCTTATGGTTCCAGTCTCTGACTTAAAACACCGGTTTACAATTCAGTAACACGGTTAATGACGAGCGCTGGGGACTGTCATTTGTAATCTCACCAAGGTATCCTGGAAATACCTATTGGGTTCGTTCAATGTCGTTTTCCAATTACTTCTTTAACGCGACATGGGTTCACGTGTCGACCCCCCCCGACCCCCCCCCCCCCCCCCCCCAACACGCTTTTTATGCCGAGCTTTAGTATATTACGGCCTTGTTTTATTGACAGTGCGTTAGTGGTTTAATTTACTGGCCACGTTATTAGCAGCGCAGCGTAGCGCAGCGGTGATGTATGTAATTGACCGGACGAGGCTATCTCTTGATCATTTACAGCTGTTACAGGGTCATCAGGGGCAGATCTATGAGTGTCGAGCGTCTCGCGTCTGCTGTCTTTACTCGGGGAGGTTGCGATTGCGAGCGGCGGTTATACATTAGGGCCCCGTAGCCGCTCAGACTCGTTCGGAGCAGCGGAGCAGAGATGGAGTAAAGAAGAAAAAGGGAGGGAGGGGGGGGACTGGGGGGTGGGGGGAGATAGAAAAAGAGGGGAGGGAGGGAGGGAGGGGAGAGAGAGAGAGGAACCTTTAATTTCGCAGTCAGCCAAGCCATCCACACAATCACCTTCTGTTAATTCTATCAGCTACATCAATTAAATTGTTTGTAGAAACTAATTGAATGTGGCTTAATCACACATCTTAATAGCTTTGCACGCTTCGATCTGGCTGTTAATTCCCGCAATAAAATGAAATGAGAGCGCTCACTGGGTAATTAGCGAGGAGGCTTGGGAAAGAAATGAGTGCTTTATGACGTGGTAATAAAGCAGAGGAGCCGGCGAGGGGACGGCGAAGGCCGAGCTCCTCTCTTTCTCTGGGCCTTTTTTCTTTTCTGCTGAGCCCGGCGATTTTCACCCCGGCTTCCCACATTTGGGGGGGCGAGCGTCGCTTAAAGCCGAATCAAATGGCCAAATTGAGGGAGAATGAGACTGTTTGCATGCATTACGCCTCGCATCGACGCATCCCTCCGTGCGGAAAGGGGCTGGCGTGGGCACAGGTGATGTGTAATGGCTCTACGGTCCCTTCTTTCCCCCACTGTCACAAACACCCATCCGTTTACTTTTGTGGTGGGAAATTGGGAATGGAGAACCGAATTGGTGTTTTCAATCCGTTGTCCGTGGCTTGCATGATTGAGGTTATACTTGGTTTAATAATTTGGGTGAATCTGCAGATTGTGTGTGCGTGCGTGCGTGAGCGCACGCACATATTATTGAAATCAACGAGAACCCCAAGCACATTATTTGCGTAGCCTGAATCGCTCTGTTCTGCCTATACTTTCTATGTGGAACTTTGAGCCATTTTAGACATACCCGTTTGTCATGCTAATGGTTTTTATGTGCCAAGTGGTTTTCAACCAGTGGTCTGAGGACCACCAGTGGTCCTTGAGGGGGTTCCAGGTGGTCCCCAGTTAAATGGAGAGTTGGTAACCAAATGGACTCTTATAGAGCTTTAACTCTTGAGAGCGTAAAATGAATCGGATTTGGTTTCACTTTACACTCTCAAGAGTAATGAACTGCTCCTGACGGAAGGTTCCGCCAGTTGGAATCCAACCGGCAACTGCTTCTGGCTTAACGTACGTTCCGTCTGATAAGCTTTATTATTGATATCAAAACGGATCGCTGATTTCTTTCTTTTTGGCGCTTTCTAGAGCAAGGATAGCTTCATTTTAGCTCGCTAACATTGACGATATTTATTTAGCATCTAAGATTTGTAGTGTGGTGTGTCACACTACAAACAGCGCAGTCTGCGGTGGGCTCTGCGTCCACCAGGTGGCAGTAGATGGGTTAAATCATTGTGAACACTAGTATAGAGGGTATGCGCGTGACATAATCATCATACCCAGAAGTTATGCGGGAATGACCCGGCCTTGACAGCCCGTACATCCAAACAGAAAAGTCCTATCTGATTGCATTAAACAACGTTAAACTCACTTTGCCACTCACTTTGCCACTCGATTTGCCACTCACTTTATGCAGGTGCATACCCCCTATTTGTGCTAAGGACGTGTATACACGTCTTTTCTAATCAAACCACAGGAGGCCTTGGAGGCTTGGACATGTAATAACAAAAAATATATAAAACAAAAAATATATATATTATTATTTTTTGGTTGGTCTCTCATTCTGCATCGTTCTCCTTGCTGTTTCGCGCCTGTGCGCTGCCGTTTACGGCTCTAAAAGAATGGCTCATAACTCCTAATCTAGGGAGTTCTCCATAGTTTTCACCAGAAGGACAATGTTCTGTGTTCATTTCTGACTTCAGGAAGCATCTCGTTTGGAATATAAACTCTTCTAGAGAGACTTTAGCGTGACCAGCGTGTGGTAAGAATGGAAGATTATGCCTCCCGTTTTTTGGGGCGAACGGAAGGGGGGGGGGCCTTTCAGAGTAAAATCTGCCATAAATGCTGGCACTCGCAGCGCCTATATTTTGAAATATGCCGTTGTGTTGAACATCTGCATTACTTAACCCATTTTGGGCGGGAACCCCTTTTGGTATTCTAAACATTATGTTATAATTTAGCTATTGAAAAATCGTGAAAATGTGCCTGAAATCTTTGAATATATGTTCTTTCAGAGCGAGTTTTTAACTCAAATCTTTGCTACTGAGAGGGTCCCTGGAACAACATATTTTCAGATGGGGGTCGGCGGCCAATGTCATATATATTTGGGGTTCCTTGACATGAATATGTTTGAGAACAACTGACATAGAAACATGGGTTTTTAACCTAAATGGGTTAATTTAGGTCTACACAGTTCAACGTTTGCCTCATCAGTACAGCATGGAATTATAGACAAAGTCTTGTCCCAACAACAACCAAATGTTCCAAGTTTTGGGTCTGAGAGGATAAATCTCAATGGTCTCATGGTTTCCATGGCTTAAAATGCCCAATAAATACTAGGCCTTGACCTGCAAAAGGCTTGACACCTCCGTTCTACTGTGTTCCAGGACTACATGCAGAACGTGCATGGGAAGGAGATCGACCTGCTCAGGACAACCGTCAAGGTTCCCGGGAAGCGGCCGCCCCGAGCGGTGGCCACCGTCGCTCCGACCGCCAGTCCCAAAACCAACGGTCTGACCAAGGACCGCAGCACGTTGCAGCTGGGCGTAGGCGCCACAGGTGAGAAGTTCACCTCCATGACACTGCATCTTTAGTCCACAGTAAAATACAAAATGGAACAAAATGGACCCGTAAGGGTCTGTAAGGGCCGATTCATACTCCTATTTTACCACTGTTTTGGTGCTGTAGTGCTGAAATGATGAGCCAACTTTAGGACGGTACCCGCCCCCCCGAACCTCAAATGACATTGTAGGCTCTACAGAGCCGAACCGACTTTTATTCGGCTCTAAAATAAGAGTATGAATCGGCCCTAACTCCCAGTGTTGGAGTGTTACATGTTACTAAGTCATTTGTTGATTACACGCAGTGTAGCCAATTACGTTTTCCAATTCAGTAGACGCTGTTACAATTACTGAAATTAAATGCGATTGTTACTAGTTACTGTGTGTGAAAATAGCCGACAACGTCCAGAGGATTAAAGTTTTATCATCAATCGACAGTGAATCACTCTGTGACCTTCGCTGTGGCGAAGTAACTCCTCCCCGTGGCTCAGTCAAATGTCAAATTCTTACCTTTTCTGAACACTGTATCAAAAATGAAAAAGTATTCCCAGCAGTATCCTTTTCTAGTTCCAACGTTCTGGAACGTGTTTATTGATTGGTTGAACTTGAAACAATGTTTTAGGTCCTAGCCCTCCTATATTCAGTATTTAGTGTAGATTTCCGTCCTACACAAACATTAAATTCCCATTGACAATGAATGGATAATTTTACATCAGTCTCTGAGCAAATAGGCATAGTGTCTATTTTGTGTTGTCAAAGTTAACAATAATATTATTACTTATTACTTTAAAAAAAAAAATATATATATATATATATTATATAGTTACTTTACTTTTTACTCCCTGCCAAAAGTAATTAGTTACTTATTACTTTACTTTTTTTTTCTCGCCCCCGATAATTGCATATTATACACTTTTACTGTGTATGAATTAATAAATTACAGACTAAATGAAAACCACACCTGGGCTCAAAATGATCTTCGATCTGCAATGATCTGCAATCTTTGAACAACTTCTGTTGTTTGTTAAAGCAAACAAAGTGCTATAGCTGCTTCATTTTAAATAAATAAAATAAAAAGTTGGTCACAAAACAAAAAAGTGCTATAGGCAATAAGGCTCTGCAGTGCAACACTTCCAAGTAGTGAATGAAACGCTTTGTGGTGCCGGTGTCTCCTCCACCTCCATGTTTAGTTTGTTTACTTCTCTAACTAGTTACGTTACTAGTTACTGGAAAAAAGTAATAATATTACTGAAAGTAATATGTTACTTTAGTTACTTGACAAAATGCCATTGACAATGAATGGAGAATTTACGTCATATGTAGACGAGCAAATCGGCTATTTTGCCCTAACACAAAGATTGCATTCCCATTGACAATATCATCATACATGATTAAGATGTGTGATGTTAAGAGCGCCCCTCACTTCACACGGGTGTGATTATTTAAGTGAAAGCACTTATTTTGATGCAATGTGAGATTATAATTTGGGACTGATTGGATGTTCATTATTTGTAGCATATTTTTGCACAATTGGCCCCTGCTGCAAAGATTGGAAGGCAATCGTATCGTGTATATGAGGGTCTTCTAGTTGCCTGGCCCGCACATCTGAGACACACCCACACTAGCCTTTAAGAGCCCCGTGGTCATAGAGGGGCGGAACAAACTAGCACTGGGTACCGACGTAGACTTCCTATTGGTTTACCAACCTATGAGCCCACCTTTTTATAAAGTGATTTTAAGACCATAACGTGGTTAATAATTGATTGTTTGGGATGTACATGACACAAACATTTTGGAAATATTAACGCGACTCGGCTTGCGAAGTAATGGAACACGGACAATTTTGGCTAACTGTCGGTCCGCGTGACGATATGTGTGACACCACGTCCGCCACGTGTCCAGTCCCGGCCAATGAACGCGATGACTTATACCGAAATAACAAACGCAACAAGGTGTGGAATTAAGAGAATTAAGAATTAAGCATATAGGCCTATAGATGAGTGAATATGAAAAATAAGGCTATAATCACATGACTCCAGAGATAATCTATACTGATGTGAAAGTGAAAACGTTTTTGTTTGTACAACCTACTATTCAAGAGTTATAAGAGTTACAAATTGCGGTGGAGGTTCTTCCTTGGCCTCCTATAGTATGCATACAAAGATTCACACCAAAGACTCACAGGAATCGCAGAATCACAGGAGCAAATAAGTAATCCCCTCTCCGGGACATTCCAGCCTGGCGGAGATAATTAGTTGATGTAATTATAACACATGACGTATTATTTCTTAAAAGAAAAGAAAACCACCCACACTAAGGCCAATGAGCCATTAAAAGGTAGCCTAGAAGCATCTTCTTTCTTTGGGATTAATCATACAAAGCCAGTCCCAACAGATCAATTATTATTATCTCCTTTTCTTATTGTTTCGATAATGTAAATGAGCTGCTGCAAAGTATACACAATGATGACTTAATGAGCACTTGAGAAATCTATTAGGTTTTATGTTATTACACATGGTATTTGCAAATTAAGTTATTATACAGTAAATACTAGGGCATTCACTTCCAGTCATTTTTACTAGTTGACTAGTTGCCTAGTTTACTAGTCGACTAGTTGTTTAACCACCTATTATGTTTTTTTTGGGAAATAAATGTGTACATTTAAAAACTGTGTACATTGGTGACTATAACTATAATCTACCTGATATTGAGGCCTACAAAATCGGGGGGAAAAATAAAAATAAAAAAAATAAACTTTTTTTTTTCTTCTTATCAACTAGTCAACTAGTACCAGCAAGGTCGACTAGTGGATTTACTAGTCGACTAGTTGCTTAACTCCTACCACAGTAAGATCTTCCATCGTCCCAGTGGTGATTTCGTCGACTAAAACTAAGACGAAAAATGTTCGTCCACTACCTTTTTCCACTGACGAAAACTAAATGAAAACTAAGCTATGATGACTAAAACTAAGACTAAATGTGACTAAATTTGACTGAGGGACTGCCATTGGATTTTTTTGAATTTTCGTTTTTTCATGTCATATGAAAGCAGGGAATCATAGCTTCAAATTGACATTGGTTGTTCAGTTTGACCCACCAGTTTTGGAGATGTGGCTTATAGAGTAATGTCTTGCAGAGAAACAGCCAGTTGAGAAAACAGGCTTGAAAGGTTCACTTCACTGTGGTCTCTAACATTACACCTAGCTACATGTTTATGCATTTATTTCATATTTACATGTCAATTTCAGCTCTGACACTTATTTCAGACATGCTCTAGTATGTGAAGAGTCTGCCTGTGCTATTAACTAATTTTGAAAAAAATTTAAAATGAAAATTCTCCTCTGGTGAATCAACCAATGTTTGTGCGATGGCAGTCTCTCAGTCAAATCTGGTCACAAATATACTGACAATTTCGTCAACAAATAAAAACTAGACTAAAATGTTAGGAAGGGACTAGTGGACAAGAGATCCAGTATAAGTCATTTTGCAACTAGTTTGCATGCTGAAAATAGCCGATCTACAGGCGAGTGGGCTTGTAGATAAAAAAAAACAGTCATTACGACGGCATCAAGGCCCGCCAAAATACATTTTAGTCGACTAAATCAACTGTAGATTTAGTCGACTAAAACCTTATGATATTTAGTCGACTTAAACTAGACTAACACTAAAACATTCCAGGTGACTAAAATGTGACTAAAACTAAATGAAAACTATTCAAGAGACTAATGACTAAAACTAAAATCTGCTGCCAAAAACAACCCCGGTCTTTGCTGCTGCCTGCTGCTGTAACACTGACCTAATAAATGGCTCAATCCATCCATTGTACAGTGTGGGCTGCATGCAGAAACAATGGCCAGGTACATCTCTTGATATCTTGCCAAGGATTCCCACCTCTCAGGGCTTATAAATAGAGCGGTGCACTGTGTGGGCAAGCTGACTGCAGCCTCTAGAGGCTAGAGAGAGAGAGAGAGAGAGAGAGAGAGCAGCCCGTGGCAGGCTCAGAGAAGCCAAAGCCCCGCCGATTGGATTTAGGGGTTAAGATTAAGAGTAATTAATACTAATTAGCGAGGTGATCCCCCGGAGGGAGGGGAGGTCGGCATGTGGAACAGGCATAGCGTTTCCTTCACTCGGGGGCTGGAGCTAATTGCTCAAGAGTGGGTGCGATGCCAAAGAGGGAGTCAGCAGGGGAACCCACGGCCTGACCACTAGGCCTGGACAGGTTCACTGACTGTCGGTTGGCCCGGTCGCGGTTCTTCCGTCAGGAAGACCAATGTTTGAATGGGTTAATCAGTCAAAAAAACGAGAGAAGATTTAGGAGTTTACAGAGCAGAGGACAAAAGGATGGAGGTTGTGTGTTCCAACCCATAAACAATTAACCTTGAGCGCAGCAGTGGTAGAGGAGAGGTGACACAGACAGTTCCATCCAGGGAGACAAAGACCTGCTACTGAGGGGCCTGGAAAAGAGGCCACCTCAGGTTTGGAGAGGATACAACACCTTTTTCCTTCATTCTTTTTTGAATGGCTGATTTGATTCTTTTTTTAGTTAGAATTCTCATTGTCGCAATAGGTCTGACTTTGTCGATGAGGGAGGCCATGTCCTGCTACTTTTGAGTCCTATATATATAAGACAAGGTTCTTCTCCCTCGAGTATCCCTCGAGCTGGTGTCTCTCTCATTTCCAACCATTTGTACATCGGGGGGGGGGGGGGGGGGGGAAACAATGGCAGGAAGATTTGCCTTGATCTCCATTTAGCAAAAAGAAAGGTTACAAATCACACTTGGGGGGGGGGGGGGGGTGTCTCTCTCCTGGTGGAGGACCCTTCCCCTGATTATGCGATCGGGATTTTGATTTCATTAGACATGCAATTGATGGAGGGGAACAAAGGGGTAATTTTTCATTCACTGGCGTCCGAATCACAAGCCTTGTCTTTGCCTTTGGTAATTCATTCATTCCTTAGATCTAAAGACCTTTATAATCACAGGGAGATGAGTAAGCGCAGATGGAGGCAGGGGGAGAGAGAGTAGGGAGGGAAGGAGGGGGGGGGGGGGGGGGGTTAGATGGAGAGGAGAGGACGAGGAGAAGAAGAGAGACAGGGAGTAAATGAGAGAACGCATGTGCTTGCTTGCGTCCCGGGCGGCCGGGTTTAATTCCTTCGGCGGGTTGCAGAGCGAGCGGAACCGTCTTTTAAATATGATTCCCCCCGCCTGTTAACATGCATTCCGCTGTGTCACCGGCGACACATACATTGTATCAAAGTATTAATGGGCCCAATCAGTTTTAATCAATCCTGTCGAGGGGGGCGAGGGTAGAGTGATCCTGACTGTCGGGAAGCCCCCCCATTTCTCGCAGCTATTATTATTCTGCAACACAGTCTTCCCCTACAGCTGCAACATCCTGGACATTGTGACCAGTAGACTCTTATACCCACTGACTGACCAGCAGCCTCTGTCACTGCCCACCGCAGAGAAAATGGCCCTATTGAGGCCTGCAAAACGTGTCTGGCCTTACTGTCCATGTTCAGGCATATATGTGTTTAGCATTTATTAAAGATGGAGTGCCGTGTCCCCCCCCCCCCCACCACCACCAAAAAAAAGGAGAGATTTTTTTTATTTTTGTATTTGTATTTATTTTTTTGTGTACAGAAAGTGTTAGAATTATGTTTTTTTTATGTGGCCACACTCATCAGTTCATTAAGTATGCCTGGTTTTCAGGCTTCTGTTCCACCTGAACAGAAGCCGCACTCAACAGCTGTTGTTGTATGATAAAGGGAGGGAGGGGATGATATTGTGATGTCACTAACGTGGTGTCATTTTGATTGGGCCTTTCTTGACTCAAAAGGCTTTTTGGAAGAAACCAAAAATACACAGGGAAGACGACATATTATTTAAATATTCCAATCACACCTGGGGGTCTATTTAGAGTCAAAAATCACGGCACTCGTAGCGCGCCACCGAGTGGCGCGCTACAAGCTTGTACGGTCTGCTATTTTTGAAAAGTCGTGAAAATGTGGCGCACATCTTTGAATATATATTTCAGAGCGAACATTTTTAACTAAAATATTGGCTTCTAGGGGGTCCCTGGAACTACATATTTTGAGATGGGGGGTCCATGGCCCAATAGAGATAATTCTGGGGGTCCTTGACATGAAAAAGGTTGAGCACCACTGACATAGAAACATGGGTTTTTCAGATTTTTTTGAGGATTTAGAAGCCTTTTTTTTTTTAATCGACCTCAGTCCAAAATGGGTTAAGAACAACCGTGCACGGGTCTTCATTATGAATATCTGATTCCGTGTTCTCTTTAGACTAAAGTCGAGTCCCAGAGGGAGTGACTGCTTCGGGGGGCTGTCGGCTGGGGCGGGGTGGGGTGGGGAGGGGAGGGTGGGTGGTGTAGCAGCAGCTGTAACTAGTAGGGGCGGGAGGACATGTCTAGGCGTTAGTAGTTAGATGATGATGATGGCGGCGGAAGGCGGGCGGATTACCGCCGTGGCCCCACAGCTGCAAGATGATGTGCTGCTCGGGTCCACACATTAGCATGAATGCTTCATTATCCCACTACTTGTACATAATGGCAACAACTCCACGGAGGGGTCAGGCCTCGCCACGGCTCATCAGCCCGCTGACGGCCGAGCCTAAAGAGAAATGAGGAGGAGAGAGGAGGCAGCGCCGCTCCCCCGCTAATCCATCGCCTCTACTTAACACCCTAGCCCTGAATGTGCCCAGAGAACACGCTGTGACTTAAGCGTGTGTGTGTGTGTGTGTGTGTGTGCGCGTGCAGTTACTACATACTATACAGTATGTATAGACCTGTACATTCTCTATACATTTTGGGTGTGTGCAGAGTTGCACAGCGAGTGCTATTAGCACTTCTGTTCTGTATTAACTCAACGTGTCCGAAATGTGACACGAACGGATGAAGTGCAATGCATTAATTGAGCATTTATAGTTTAGAAACATCATCGATCATGTATTGTAGACCAACAAGACCTGTGTTTTTGTGTTTTTTTTTAACAGAAATGTCCCATCTCCCGTGGTGCTAATGGCTTATATCTGGACGTGTAAATGGCTGTGTTGAGCTGCCTTTGCATGTTGTTGTCTCCGAGTTCTCCGTAAGCATTCGCGAGGCATTCTGCTGAAGGTATCGGGTACGGTCGCCCCTAAACCATCTCGCCCCTCGATTTTTTTTTCCCGCCGACCTCACACCGACCGCTCGGTGCCGTGGTTCTCTCATTGTTTATTTTGTTTTACTGAGAATAAGGTTAGAAATAAGGTGGTTAAGTTTAGGTATAGGGTTAGGTTTAAGCATAGTTTTACTGAGGTTAAGGTTAGGAATAAGGTTAGGTTTAACCGTTTAAGCATCATTTACTTCAGGAATACCAGGCCGCGCAGTTCCGTCGGCTGTAGGCCCGGGGCGAGTTTGGTATTCGTTTGGTATTCCTGCTGAATGGATGTGCATAGGAAGGAAGGGGGGGGGCGGGGGGGCTCAAGCAATAAGGTTCACCAAATATATCCTATATTCTACAACGGTGACAGTGATCAAATGAACACCGTGCTGTCTGTGGTGCTTTGTATGTTTGGCAAATGACCTCATAGAAACATATCTGCATGTTATTTTTTTTCACACGCAAATCATCGAAGACTTTATGGGTTTTTTATGCGTATGCAATTTCTTTACAGAACTATATAGATTTCCATTTGGTTGAGTAGTTAAGTTTACAAAGTTTGAATGCATTTTGGCCATATCTGCATTTAGGGTGCTGTAGACCAGTGGTTCCCAAAGTGGGGTCCAGGGACCCCCAGGGGTCCTTGAGGGAGTTCCAGGGGGTCCCCAGCTAAATGATAGTTTGGAACCAAATGGAAGCTTATGGGTCTGTAGCTCTGAGAGCGTACAAATGGAACCAAATGGACCTAACGGGTCCATTTGTACGCTCTCGGAGTTAAATTAATATTGATTTTACCATATAAATTGGGTGTCCCAGAGATAGAAATGTCATTAAATGGGGGGGGTCCGTAGACTAATGCATGTCAAACTGGGGGTCCTTGAAATGAAGCGGGTTGAGGATCAGTGCTAGAGTCATAAGAATCTTCTCTTAGGGGGTCTCCCTGCATGGCATATATTTTCAAATGGGGGTCCGTGGGCTGATAAGTATCAATTTGGGGGTCCTTGACATGAAAAAGTTCGGGAACGACTGCCGTAGATCCACTGGTGTGGTTTGGGCCATTGAATTCCCCTTTAGCTAAGCCCCGCCCTCTCCCACTTAGACACTCCCACTTGGACCGGGCTCATTCATTCCAATGTAAATACTGGTTCATTTTTGGAAACGGACCTTCAAAATCTCTTCCAAATATGTCACAAGGGCTGCCATATGCACTGGAAAAATATGTGCGTTGCATTTATTTTTTTAATCAATCCATTTTATGCTAAGCTGTGATTGGACCATAGCAGTTTGGGGAGGGGCTTAGCTATAGGTTGAATCACTTGGGTCGACGTGCAACAGGACATATCAGACCGCTGGGACGAACGCTAAAACCATCTCATCCTGTCGCCACCCTTTGGTGTGGTTTTGGGCTTTGGAGGGTGTATCGGAGGTTCCCTGTTAAATGATAGTTAAGAACCAAATGGACCTTTTTTTAAACAGTTCTGTAATATGTGTACACTTTCAGAGTGAAATAAAAGTAAAGTATACTGTATAACAGGGGTTCTCAACCCGTGGGTCGCGACCCCTCGGGGGGTCGCCAAATTATTTTAGGGGGTCCCCAAATTATTTTCAAAAAAAATAATAATAATTGTTTTAAAAAAAAAATGTCACGGTTTTTCAAAAATAGCAGACCTACAAGCTCGTAGCGCGCCACTCGGTGGCGCGCTATGAGCTTGTAGATCTGCTATTTTTAAATAGCTAAATTATAACAATGCTTAAAACACCAAAAGGGGTTCCCGCCCAAAATGGTTTAAGGTTATTGTAGCAGTCAATTTATATTGGGGGTCGGGAGGGGGCGGGGCGGGGGTCCCGAGACATTGCCAAAGCATTTCCGGGGGTCCCCGGCCAAAAACGTTGAGAACCCCTGCTGTATAACATTAATGTTTTGATGCAGTCAGGCTGTGTAGGACTAAAGTATATAACCTTAATGTTTTGATGCAGTCAGGCTGTGTAGGACTAGACTAAAGTATATAACATTAATGTTTTGATGCAGTCAGGCTGTGTAGGACTAGACTAAAGTATATAACATTAATGTTTTGATGCAGTCAGGCTGTGTAGGACTAGACTAAAGTATATAACATTAATGTTTTGATGCAGTCAGGCTGTGTAGGACTAGACTAAAGTATATAACATTAATGTTTTGATGCAGTCAGGCTGTGTAGGACTAGACTAAAGTATATAACATTAATGTTTTGATGCAGTCAGGCTGTGTAGGACTAGACTAAAGTATATAACATTAATGTTTTGATGCAGTCAGGCTGTGTAGGACTAGAGTATATAACATTAATGTTTTGATGCAGTCAGGCTGTGTAGGACTAGAGTATATAACATTAATGTTTTGATGCAGTCAGGCTGTGTAAGACTAAAGTATATAACATTAATGTTTTGATGCAGTCAGGCTGTGTAGGACTAGACTAAAGTATATAACATTAATGTTTTGATGCAGTCAGCCTGTGTAGGACTAGACTAAAGTATATAACATTAATGTTTTGATGCAGTCAGGCTGTGTAGGACTAAAGTATATAACATTAATGTTTTGATGCAGTCAGGCTGTGTAGGACTAGACTAAAGTATATAACATTAATGTTTTGATGCAGTCAGCCTGTGTAGGACTAGACTAAAGTATATAACATTAATGTTTTGATGCAGTCAGGCTGTGTAGGACTAGACTAAAGTATATAACATTAATGTTTTGATGCAGTCAGGCTGTGTAGGACTAGACTAAAGTATATAACATTAATGTTTTGATGCAGTCAGGCTGTGTAGGACTAGACTAAAGTATATAACATTAATGTTTTGATGCAGTCAGGCTGTGTAAGACTAAAGTATATAACATTAATGTTTTGATGCAGTCAGGCTGTGTAGGACTAGACTAAAGTATATAACATTAATGTTTTGATGCAGTCAGGCTGTATAGGACTAGACTAAAGTATATAACATTAATGTTTTGATGCAGTCAGGCTGTGTAGGACTAGACTAAAGTATATAACATTAATGTTTTGATGCAGTCAGGCTGTGTAGGACTAGACTAAAGTATATAACATTAATGTTTTGATGCAGTCAGGCTGTGTAGGACTAGAGTATATAACATTAATGTTTTGATGCAGTCAGCCTGTGTAGGACTAGACTAAAGTATATAACATTAATGTTTTGATGCAGTCAGGCTGTGTAGGACTAGAGTATATAACATTAATGTTTTGATGCAGTCAGGCTGTGTAGGACTAAAGTATATAACATTAATGTTTTGATGCAGTCAGGCTGTGTAGGACTAAAGTATATAACATTAATGTTTTGATGCAGTCAGGCTGTGTAGGACTAGAGTATATAACATTAATGTTTTGATGCAGTCAGGCTGTGTAGGACTAAAGTATATAACATTAATGTTTTGATGCAGTCAGGCTGTGTAGGACTAAAGTATATAACATTAATGTTTTGATGCAGTCAGGCTGTGTAGGACTAGAGTATATAACATTAATGTTTTGATGCAGTCAGGCTGTGTAGGACTAAAGTATATAACATTAATGTTTTGATGCAGTCAGGCTGTGTAGGACTAAAGTATATAACATTAATGTTTTGATGCAGTCAGGCTGTGTAGGACTAAAGTATATAACATTAATGTTTTGATGCAGTCAGGCTGTGTAGGACTAAAGTATATAACATTAATGTTTTGATGCAGTCAGCCTGTGTAGGACTAAAGTATATAACATTAATGTTTTGATGCAGTCAGGCTGTGTAGGACTAAAGTATATAACATTAATGTTTTGATGCAGTCAGGCTGTGTAGGACTAAAGTATATAACATTAATGTTTTGATGCAGTCAGCCTGTGTAGGACTAAAGTATATAATATTAATGTTTTGATGCAGTCAGGCTGTGTAGGACTAGACTAAAGTATATAACATTAATGTTTTGATGCAGTCAGGCTGTGTAGGACTAAAGTATATAACATTAATGTTTTGATGCAGTCAGGCTGTGTAGGACTAAAGTATATAACATTAATGTTTTGATGCAGTCAGGCTGTGTAGGACTATAGACCAGGGGTGCCCACACATTTATGACGTGAGATCTACTTTCAAAATGACCAGATCAACAGGATCTACCCACTGAAAAAATAAGTGTACCATTGCTGAAAATAGTTTAAATATATAATGTACCTGGGGGGGCTTTGGAATAGGATTTTGAAATAGAATTATGACAGGCAGTTTCGGCTGTCAAAATATGTGTCGTCCCTCCCGTATTTAACTTAAACGCCCAATGCATTCTCAATGGCAATAGCACAAACTTTGGCATGATACTAGTCCTACATACTTACACTACAGAAACCCCATTCAAACCTATTTAGGTTCATCTTACGGTGGACATGTTTTCCTGAAAAGAAATCTTTGAAATGTTTCATAGTTTTAGAAATATAGTGCTTTCAAATTTGAGAAATGTATAATGGGGCTCAATGGCAGCTCTATGGCACGTTCACCTAGAAACTCCATTCACACATTTTATAATTCAGCTTACTGTGGAGACACATGCTGGAACTTTTTACTTTGAAATGATTTGTAGTTTCGGAGTTATTTAACTTAAACGCCCAATGCATTCTCAATGGCAATATCACAAACTTTGGCATGCTGCTAATCCTAGACTAAAGTATTAATGTTTTGATGCAGTCAGCCTGTGTAGGACTAGGACTAGACTAAAGTATATAACATTAATGTTTTGATTCAGTCAGCCTGTGTAGGACTAGACTAAAGTATATAACATTAATGTTTTGATGCAGTCAGCCTGTGTAAGACTAAAGTATATAACATTAATGTTTTGATGCAGTCAGTCTGTGTAGGACTAAACTAAAGTATATAACATTAATGTTTTGATGCAGTCAGCCTGTGTAGGACTAGACTAAAGTATATAAGATTAATGTTTTGATGCAGTCAGCCTGTGTAGGACTAGACTAAAGTATATAAGATTAATGTTTTGATGCAGTCAGCCTGTGTAAGACTAAAGTATATAACATTAATGTTTTGATGCAGTCAGTCTGTGTAGGACTAAACTAAAGTATATAACATTAATGTTTTGATGCAGTCAGGCTGTGTAGGACTAGACTAAAGTATTTAACATTAATGTTTTGATGCAGTCAGGCTGTGTAGGACTAAAGTATATAACATTAATGTTTTGATGCAGTCAGGCTGTGTAGGACTAGAGTATATAACATTAATGTTTTGATGCAGTCAGGCTGTGTAGGACTAGAGTATATAACATTAATGTTTTGATGCAGTCAGGCTGTGTAGGACTAGAGTATATAACATTAATGTTTTGATGCAGTCAGCCTGTGTAAGACTAAAGTATATAACATTAATGTTTTGATGCAGTCAGGCTGTGTAGGACTAAAGTATATAACATTAATGTTTTGATGCAGTCAGGCTGTGTAGGACTAAAGTATATAACATTAATGTTTTGATGCAGTCAGCCTGTGTAAGACTAAAGTATATAACATTAATGTTTTGATGCAGTCAGCCTGTGTAAGACTAAAGTATATAACATTAATGTTTTGATGCAGTCAGGCTGTGTAGGACTAAAGTATATAACATTAATGTTTTGATGCAGTCAGGCTGTGTAGGACTAGACTAAAGTATATAACATTAATGTTTTGATGCAGTCAGGCTGTGTAGGACTAAAGTATATAACATTAATGTTTTGATGCAGTCAGGCTGTGTAGGACTATAGACCAGGGGTGCCCACACATTTATGACGTGAGATCTACTTTCAAAATGACCAGCTCAACAAGATCTACCCACTGAAAAAATAAGTGTACCATTGCTGAAAATAGTTTAAATATATAATGTACCTGGGGGGGCTTTGGAATAGGATTTTGAAATAGAATTATGACAGGCAGTTTCTGCTGTCAAAATATGTCCCCCCCCCCCCCCCCCCCCCCCCCCCCCGTATTTAACTTAAACGCCCAATGCATTCTCAATGGCAATATCACAAACTTTGGCATGCTGCTAATCCTAGACTAAAGTATTAATGTTTTGATGCAGTCAGCCTGTGTAGGACTAGACTAAAGTATATAACATTAATGTTTTGATGCAGTCAGCCTGTGTAAGACTAAAGTATATCACATTAATGTTTTGATGCAGTCTGTCTGTGTAGGACTAAACTAAAGTATATAACATTAATGTTTTGATGCAGTCAGCCTGTGTAGGACTAGACTAAAGTATTTAACATTAATGTTTTGATGCAGTCAGCCTGTGTAGGACTAGACTAAAGTATTTAACATTAATGTTTTGATGCAGTCAGCCTGTGTAGGACTAGACTAAAGTATATAACATTAATGTTTTGATGCAGTCAGCCTGTGTAGGACTAGACTAAAGTATATAACATGAATGTTTTGATGTAGTCAGCCTTTGTAGGACTAGACTAGATTGAGTCTATGACGTTCATGATTTGGTGCAGTCAATCTAGAGAGCATAGAGTTCTATATAAACTAGAGGGCGGACTGCCCCGCCCCCGCTATTCATTTCAATGGAAGTTGCTCAGAGGCCTTTACTTTGAAGGACCCTGAACTTGAACTTGTTCCACTTCTGCATTTTCTCAGCGATTTGCTCGTGCTAACGAGCGCTCCGTGTTAAACCCCAGCTGCGCAGGGTTTTAACGAGATTCCCACTGTCACCTACCTGCTATCTAGCGAAACAAACCACAGCCAAGGGAACGGGCTTGGAGGAATCAGCAGGGAAAGCGTGCTACATGCATGGGCAAATAAAATGCCCGCATGCAGTTCCAGCTTTGGCCATTAGAGTGACCAGGCCGCTCTGGGGGGGGGGCTTGGTCTAAATCGAATCCTAGACAAAGAATATCTTTGTTCGAGACTTGTTTGCATTAGGAACACGCTCGGACGATATCTAGCTGTTTTGCGAGATCTAATGACAAAGTGTCATGTAGGGTGACCGCGCCAAGCCTGGCTAATAAGCCAGACCGAATCAGCCGTTGGCAAAAAAAAATTGCCTGCCGGCGGATTACGGTCTGGAGAGGCTCAATTGTACGCCCATTTCCTACACCAGAGAACTGGTGTGGCCAATCGGGACACGGTATGCAATATGGGCGGGCTTTGGTACAGTGACGTTCAATGCTTGAGACAGTAGCTCTGACCAATTGCGTCAAAGAGAAAATGTTTGAACCCGCCCCCCGGGAAACAAGATCCATACACGGCATCTCCAGACTCAGGGGTAGAGCGGCGGTGGCTCAGGGGTAGAGTGCCTGGATGGTAACCGTAAGGTTGCCAGTTCGAACCCGGGCTCCCGCAGAGTTACTGTCGAAGTGTCCTTGAGCAAGACACTGAACCCCTAATTGCTCCCGATGTGCTAGTTGGTGCCTTGCATGGTTTCCGCTGCCATCGGTGTATGTATGTGTGTGTGAATGGGTGAATGTAATGCACAATCTCTGTAAAGTGCCTTGGATAAAGGCGCTATATAAATGCACCATTTATTTATTTTATTTATCAAATACCACACGACAGTGTGATTTGAGTCTGGCTTATTAGCCAGGCTAGACCGCGCCCACTACACCGGAAGTTTACACCATTTCATACCACTGGCGAAGGACATCTGAAAGTGTCGACGCAGAAGTACTGTACCAGCCAAGGAAGTTAGGTCGATGATGTGCAAACCTGTTTACATTCCCCATGCGTGGAAACGCGTCGTGATTGGTTTCAAAAGACAGCTTCCGGGGGACTGTATATGGTTCTCAAACCTTTTCATGTCAAGGACCACCGAAATGATACCCATTAGGCCATTAGAAAATATATGCCAAGGACCCCCCCTAGCCGCAATTTGCAGTGGTGCAAACCACTCCAACAACTGGCTTTGTACCTTTGTACCCGTGTTTGTTCGTACCAAAAAAACGAGCATGGTTGCTATGGTTAGCATGAATTCATGCGGAGAGTACTTATGACACAGATGCTTTCTTGGTTCTAGTGTACAGTAACTATAACAATAAATGTGTAGTTGCACCACTCAGTTCACATGGGTGTGATTTTTTTTTAATAATGGGGTGCATCTAGAGTTGCAATACCCTCCATTGACTCCCCATTCATCCAATTCGCTTTTGTGATCTGCTTGTATTAAACGACGTTAAACTCACCAACATTGCAGCTTGAATTATCCTCTTTCAATCTGCCAAGCGTTTGTTTCATAAAAATCCACCGTTGACATGTTATGAGCTACTTTCTGTCAAGAAATTATCTGCAGGTGATTCTTTTTCTAAGTGTTGGAGTTTGGAAGCACTCACTGAACGGCCCCTGCGTACCACCGGTTTTGCATTTGCACATAATGCAGGAGGCAGCAGCGACCCGCTAATAAAAACGAGTGCTTCCAAACTCCAACACTTAGAAAAAGAATCACCTGCAGAGAATTTCTTGACAGAAAGTAGCTCATAACTGTAATGTCTACGGTGGATTTTTATGAAACAAACGCTTGGCAGATTGAAAGAGGATACCGGTAATTCAAGCTTGGCCTAGAGCTGCAATGTTGGTGAGTTTAACGTTGTTTAATACAAGCAGATCGCAAAAGCAAATTGGATGAATGGGGAGTCAATGGAGTTTACTCTAAATGATCTAGATTACTCTAGATTCATCCCATTATAAAAAAAAATCTAGAGTTGCAAATTGTGGCCCCCATAACAGAAGATCTTTACGGCTCTAGCAGTGATTTTCAACCATTTTCATTTCAAGAGCCCCTGGTTTGACCTGAATTAGGCTACGGTCCCCTATTTAATGGCATTTCTATCTCTGCATGGGACCCCCGATGTATATTGTAAAATCAAAGTTAATTTAACTCTGAGAGTGTACAAACCCTAACGGGTCCATTTGGTTCCATTTCCTACACTCTCTGAGTTACAGACCCATAAGGGTCCATTTGGTTCCCAACTATCATTTAGCTGGGGACCCCCTGGAACTCCCTCAAGGACCCCTGGGGGTCCCCGGACCCCCACTTTGAGAACCACTGTTGTATGTACAACAGAAGTCTCATCCTGTAGACACTTTCTGTCCTAGTTCTTTAGCGGGCTTTTCTCCTGCATGGAGAGATGAGAAAGGGCTGGGGTGCGCTGCAGTCAGTCCGGATGGGGTTAGCTAGCACAATGCTCTTCTAATGCCACCAGCTGATTATTTCTCCACTGTAATTACATTATCCTCCCCTTTATGCAGGAGTGGTCTCTGGGGGCTAATGGATACAGCCATGTTTAATTCATTGATATCCAGCATCCAATTTGACAATTAGACACGATTGTTGAATTTTAAATATCAGCCCAAGTTGCCTTTTTACTTGTCTAGTAACCCCCACCCCACCATTGAGACAACGTGTAATGTTCAATCAAGTGTTGTATCTCTACGTTTGATAGTATGCAAAGATACATTGCGTGTATGATGATCATTTTCAACTTTTTCCGTAAATGAATAATTATAATTTGTCCCATTCTTTTTATATATATCTACAAGCCTCAGAACATGTCCTTTAACTTAACCCTTACCTTAACCCTAACTTTCTCTATTTTTTTTATTTTTTTAAATAGGGCTTAAGTAGCTAATGGGATGGATGGATAGATAGATAGATAGATACTTTATTTGTCCTTTCGGAAATGTGTTTTGTGCACAGCAGTCATCAGGATACAGAAAACATATACAAACAAACAAACAGATCACACAGTACATTGACAATAAAGAAACAATGCCAACAGAAAGCCACCAATCATAGACCCAAGAGGCATCACATCATTACTGGATGTACACACAATGGAGTGTTTAACATTACATTTTTAACATTATATGGTACCATATGTGAAACGTTCACATCTTGCTGCTGGTCTTGTGTTAACCCTTTTTGGGCGGGAACCCCTTTTGGTGTTTTAAACATTGTTATAATTTAGCTATTGAAAAATAGCAGATCTACAAGCTCATAGCGCGCCACCGAGTGGCGCGCTACGAACTTGTAGGTCTGCTATTTTTTGAAAAATCGTTAAAATGTGCCTCAAATCTTTCAGAAAATTGTCATGATTTAGAAAACTTTTATTTTTTTAATTTCGACGTCAGGCCTGAATGGGTTAATGTGCGCCTATTGCATTACAAAAAAAAAAGAAAAATAATTTTGTGAAAAGACATTCATTCAATTCATTAGTCAATAAATATATATATATATATACATTTTCCCTTTTCTCCCGATCATTCAGCTATCACGTATTGAAAAGCCAAGTTTCTCAGTTCCTCGTTGATACCCCCCCTGCCCTCCTCTCTGATTTGAACATGCTAATTTAGTCTGTTCTCCCCCAGCATGATGCCCCCGCTCTCGCTCTCCTCCTCGCTGTGTTCTCGCTCCCTCCCCTCTGGGACTCGAAGATTAACCCATTTGGGACGGGAACGCAGCCTGTGTCGCTTCAGCGTTTTAACCACTTTAACCATTATTTATTTGAACACTTTAAGCCGTTGAAAAATTGCAGATCGGCAAGCTTGTCGATCTGCAATTTTAGAAAAATGTGCCGCAAATCTGTGAATGTATTCTTTCACGGTTTAGTTTAGTTTTAGTTTAGTTTATTTGCACATAATAACAAAAATATGGTAAAATAAAAGAAATACAGAAATTAAAAAAATACTTCAATAAGAAACAAGACTAGTTACATACAAAAAAGGTTTTTTTTGGTGAACGTTTTTAACTCGTATCTTTGCTTCTGGGGTGGAGGGGGCAATCACATATAATGTTTGGGGTCCTCGACATGACATAGTTTGAGAATCACTGACATAAAAACGTAGGTTTTTTTTTCAGAAAACCGCCGTGATTTCAGAAGACATTTTGTAGACTCTGGCCTCGGTCCTGAATGGCTTAATATTCCCGGGCCCAACAAGATAATTACTGATACTAATTAGACATGATTATGTGAATTTGATACACTTATTACTCTGGATAATGAGTAGGACGTATTATCCTAACAAGAGCCCGTGCCGCTCAGTTTACTTTACACATGACACATTATAGTTCCTGTTTAGTGTCACCTCAGACACCAACCCACGCTGATAATAATGACACATTATAGTTCCTGTTTAGTGTCACCTCAGACGCCAAACCCACGCTGATAATAATTATCAACTCAAAGGCCCCGATATGTGAAGGCAAAAGTTATCAAAATCTGATGTTTAATGTTAAATTCTTTGGGCGTTGTTTTAAACTTTAGGTGTCAACTTATTTTGTTTAGTTATTTTATATATATATATATATATATATATATATATATATATATATATATATATATATATATACACCCGTTTTGTGCCGAATATAAGACGACTCTGATTATAAGACGACCCTCATTTTTCAAAGCTCGTCATTTGTGGAAAAAGAACATTGAATGTCAAATAGTCCTAGTAGTCAGCCGTTTTTCAAGATATTTCCATTGGGGAAAAAAAACGTAGTCTTATAAGTTATATTCACAATCGGGTATATACTACAGCTATATTTACACTTTTAAAGTCAACTATCATTTATGTATAGCATAGTTTAATATCTTACATTCAATGTGCTTTCAGTAGTTTGGGAATATATGTGGGAAGTATGTTCCCCTTGTTTAATTTCTATCAATATTGTATTGACTTCATTGTATTTTATGGCATGGAAAAAAAACTTTAAACTTTACTATGAACCTCGATGTGTAATCTGTGATTGCAATTGCACACCGATGGGAAGGGCACCAGTGACTCTTCAGAGTAGTTAGAGATCTGCTTTAAGCTTGATTTGTGAATCCGTGTCGCAGTCAGAAAACAGCAGATCTACAAGCCCACAGCACGTCGCTCCGCACCGCGGTGTGGGGTTTGTAGCTCTGCTAGTTTCACGCGACACGTCACACGACCGCGTACACATGAGGCATCGGAGCGTTGGAGTGGCGGAGAACAGGAGGGAAAGGACCCCACACGGCGCGACGCCTAGCCCATGAATTAGTAAAGAGAGCCGGGGCGTCCGCGGCTCTGCCTGATTGGAAGTTGGGGAGAGAACGCCTGCCGACGCCAGAGGAGATGGATGTGGCAGTCAGAGGGATGAGGCACGATAATTAGCGTACAGAGTGTATCTTGTTAATTAACCCATTCAGGCCTGACGTCGAAATTTAAAAAAAAAAGTTTTCTAAATCATGACAATTTTCGGAAAGTTCTGAGGCACATTTAACGATTTTTCAAAAATAGCAGACCTACAAGTTCATAGCGCGCCACTCGGTGGCGCGCTATGAGCTTGTAGATCTGCTATTTTTCAATAGCTAAATTATAACAATGTTTAAAACACCAAAAGGGGTTCCCGCCCCAAAATGGGTTAATGGTTAATGTGGTTAAACGCTAACGTGACATGGATGCGTTCCAGGTCTCAATGGATTAAGGGCTAATTAGAGGCAGAGGCGGAGGGAGAGAGAGAGGGGCTGTGTGTGTGCGCGCGCGTGTGAGTGCGTGGGGGTTGTGTTGTGATGGTGCTAGTGCTGAAATCATGCAACGAGAAAGACGACGTGCACAAATAAGGTGGCGGTGACATTGTATTTGCTACACTGGCTGGAGTCAATACTATCATTGACGTGTCATCACCATCAACCACATTTTTGTCAACCGGTTCATCAGCCATAACACAGTAGTTAACTATGAAACTTTGCGTTTTTTGACACCTATAACCCTCAATCCCCGTCACTCTCCCCGTCACTACACCAATCCCCATATAAGGGGAATGTCCCCATATATGGTCACGCATTGTGATATCAGGTGTCGCGAGACATGGCCAAAGCATTTCCGGAGGCCCCCCAGCCAAAAACGTTGAGAAGCCCTGGCCTAGGTTAGAAGTGAACCCGCTGCAGTGGTGTCCGATTAGAACTTATCCAGGATGACTTAAACGCACCCTGTGCACTCAATACACGCTCCATATATGGCCAGTGCGCGCGACCGCCCTCCGGCGTCTTACTGGTGGGGGAACGTTAGCCAAAAATAGGCGTAGATCGCCTATTTTTGTCGGAAGAGATATGGTGTGGACCGAGACGAGTGCCGCGCTACGAGCTTGTAGGTCTGCTATTTTTGAAAAATCGTGAAAATGTGGCCCAAATGTTTGAATATATTCTTTCAGAGTGTTCGTTTTCCTGAAAACTGTCAGGATTTAGAAGGCATTTGTAGAATCATTCCTAGGTCAAAATGGGTTTTAACCGAGACGTTTGTTTTATTCTCGCAGGCGCTCCTCACTCCAACAGCAGCACGTCTCTGCAGTCGGGCGCGTCTGTGTTCGCCGGCGGTAAGGACGGCATGCACCAGCGGTCCTTCTCCGTGTCCAGCGCTGACCAGTGGAACGAAGCCGTCGTCAGCACCGCCAGCACGAGCAGCGGCGCCGGTAAGACCTCCAGCCGGCATCGCCTTCTACTATGCTCTTAAAAATACACAGAGTACAAAATGGAACCGTCTATTTCGTTAACATTCGTACACTCATAGTGAACAACCAAGGAGTTTACATTGTAGATTTTCCTCGGCTTTTCTCATTAAAATCCTCTGAGAATTCACCTAAGTCCCGCCCTCTCCCACTTAGACACTCCCACTTGGACACTTTCCAGCCGGGCTCATTCATTCCAATGTAAAAATCATGGATTTTCATTTTACACATTAAATACTGGTTCAGTTTTTGGAACCAGACCTTCGAAATGTCTTCCAAATCCGTCAACAAGGCCTGCCGTATGCACTGAAAAAATATGTGCGTGACGTTTATTTTTTTAAAACGATGTTTTATCTTATAGGAAAACTATTGGTGGAGAGGTTTGTCTAACCCATGTTATGCTTGGCTGTGATTGGACCATAGCAGTTTGGGGAGGGGCTTAGCTATAGGTCAATTGACCCTTTATGGATCCATTTGCGTCCATTTTTACACTCTTGAGTTCAATTAACGTATGTATGTATACTATATATACATATATGGATTGACTATAGTATAGTGGTTTTCAAACAGGGGTCCGGGGACCACCAGTGGTACTTGAGGGGGTTCCAGGTGGTCCCCAGCTAAATGATGGAGTTGTTAACCAAATAGCCCTTATATATCTTTAACTCTTGAGTGTAAAATGTTGAAAATGGTTTCATTCTACGTGCTCAAGAGTAAAGTTATTGTTACACATCTGCATTGCATAATTTAGAAGAAGTCTACACAATTCAACATTGGCCTGTTATCTCTCCTAATGGCACCAACATCAATACAGAATGGAGTTGTGGACAAAATCTTGTCCAACGACAACAAAATATTCGTTAGTTTTGGATCTGAGAGGCTAAATGTCATCAAATGGTGGTCCATCCGTGGCTCAAATACCCAATAAATAATGGGCCTTGGTGTGAAAAGGGTTGAAAACCACTGCTGTATTAGATGCACATATACTGTGTATACTACTAGAATTCCACTGCCTGCGACGTCGGCTGCCAGCTGTATTTTATGTGACAGTAAACACATTGAACCTTGATCTACTAAACGATCACGAGGCCACGAATGAAGTCTCGTCAACAACAACAACAACAACAAAACATAACCGAGGGAGAGACTTCCCAAAAAAAAAAAAAAGAAGATATCTCATCTGTAAACACGGCTGATGGGATTTGACATTTGCGGGGCGTTTATTCTTGGACAAAAGCTCATTTTCCTAATTAGCTGATGGCCTCTTGTGATCGGCGTGCCCTTTTCGCCTCGCTGATCGAGGCGGCGAGGAGGAGGAGGAGGAGGTGGTGGTGGAGGAGGAGGAGGAGGTGGTGGTGGTGGAGGAGGAGGAGGCTGCTCCCAAAGAGAGGAAGGTTACTGTGCGATCCACACACCTCTCTCCACACCACCCACGCTCCGTCACGTTGCGCACCTTGTCAGTACTTGAGTGAAATAAAATAATACATTCACCGTGCATGTCCACCCCCCTCCCTCCCTCTCTCTCTCTCTCTCTCTCTCTCTGACTCTCTCCCTCTCTCTGTCTGTCTGTCTTGTCTTCTCTTTGCTCTCCGACGGAGGAAAATGAATGCTTTTCGGGGGTACCATTCATCACCAGTTATTTCCCCTCTCTTTGTGGTTGGCAGTAAAAAAGCACTTAAATGCACATCAACAGAATAACAGTCATTTCCATGCATGTTTGCACTCTGGTAGTTCTCATTAGCGCGGCGGCGCCTCCCCCCCCCTCCCCACGGGCTCCCAGGGGCCCCGGCAGTTTAACCCATTCAGGCCTGACGTCGAAATTAAAAAAAAAAAAAAGTTTTCTAAATCATGACAATTTTCGGAAAGATTTGAGGCACAAAAAATAGCAGACCTACAAGTTCATAGCGCGCCACTCGGTGGCGCGCTATGAGCTTGTAGATCTGCTATTTTTCAATAGCTAAATTATAACAATGTTTAAAACGCCAAAAGGGGTTCCCGCCCCAAAATGGGTTAATGGTTAATGTGGTTAAACGCTAACGTGACATGGATGCGTTCCAGGTCTCAATGGATTAAAGAGCGCACTTTACGAGCACCGCTGGAGTCCAACCGCGCGGCCCTCGTGGTTCCATGCAGACAAGCCTGTCTCTCATTTGGAACTGCCAAACGATCAATTCTTGCCTGGACGCAGGCACTTCCATCACCCCCTACCCTCGTCTCCCATCAGCCGGCATGCCCAAAAGCAGAATTACTCAGATTCGTGGGGTCCTCAAATAAATGAGCGTGCGTGTGGTGTGTGTGTGTGTGTGTGTGTGTGTGTGTGTGTGTGTGTGTGTGTGTGTGTGTGTGTGTGTGTGTGTGTGTGTGTGTGTGTGTGTGTGTGTGTGTGTGTGTGTGTGTGTGTGTGTGTGTGTGTGTGTGTGTGTGTGTGTGTGTGTGTGTGTGTGTGTGTGTGTGTGTGTTCGTGTGTGCGTGCGCAAGCTTTCTGTGGAGTCTGTTTGTGTCTGTATTTTAACCCATTTTGGGCGGGAACCCCTTTTGGTGTTTCAAGCATTATGTTATACTTTAGCTATTGAAAAATAGCAGATCTACAAGCTCATAGCGCGCCACCGAGTGGCGCGCTATGAACTTGTAGATCTGCTATTTTAGAAAAATCGTAAAAATGCGGCACAAATCTTTGAATAGGTATATATTCTTTCAGAGCGAATGTTTTTTTTTTAATTTCGACGTCAGGCCTAAATCGGTTAATGTCTGTGTGGGTGTGCAAAGCTTCACATACTGGATGTTTGCGAGTGTGTTGCGGGGCGGCCGGTCTGCAGTGGACAAACAACACAAGGTTTCGCTGACACCCTGATCTATGTAAATAAATAAAAAAGGCCCATCATTTCCATGTTTGGTAAACTGAGAAGCCTACACTATTACCATACCTCATTAACCAGCATCCAGTCTTCAGCTAAATCAAATCCACAATTTGCTCCATTATTCTATTCTCCCTTCCAATTATTTCCACGCTACTCTTTATTAAGGTAACCACAAATGAGCTTCGATGAGGCAAATGAGCTGAAAACAATATCGGAGACATTGTGTGAATTTCTGTGAAATGATAGATATGTTATATCCCTTCCCTTGCAAAGGCTCGGGTCTCTCTGTAATCAGTGCATGAACGGACAATTTAAGAGAGTTGTCCACGTCTGGCGGTGCGTTTCACCTCGGAGAAAGTTATGATGTCCATTATTTGATGCCTTCTTACGAATCCAGAATGTGAATTAACCCATTTAGACCTGCCTTCCTGACAGTTTTCTGAAAAAACCCATGTTTCTATGTCAGTGGTTCTCAAACGTTTTCATGTCAAGGACCCCCAAAAATATATGTAATTGGCCGCCGACCCCCATCTGAAAATATGTAGTTCCAGGGGACCACCCCCAGAAGCAAAGATTTCAGTTAAAAACGTTCGCTCTGAAAGAATATATATTCAAAGATTTGCGCCGGATTTTGACGATTTTTCAAAAATAGCAGACCTACAAGCTCGTAGCGCGGCACTCGGTGCCGCGCTATGAGCTTGTAGATCTGCTATTTTTCAATAGCTAAAGTATAACATAATGCTTAAAACACTGAAAGGGGTTCCCGTCCAGAATGAATTAAAGTGGGAGAATATACTTGTCTAGATAAGAGTGAAGTGTGACTTGGGTTTCAGATTGAAATGTGACCTCTTATCTTTTGTCCCTAATGGGGCTTCAATAATCAATAGAGGGTGTTCCACGGTGAAGGGTGCTCATGTTTTGCCATTTGAATTGACTTCAACCATGCCCAATCACTCCATTATCCTTGGTGAAGGTTGCAGGTTAACATAAAATGTGATTTCATGATGCAAAAACAGTAGATTGATGATTCACTCAGGCACGAATGCATCTTAGCCAGGTAACCATTTCCATATTATTTAAAGAATGTCCTCATTTGTAAACCCATTGTGTAAAGGCAGAAGCAGAGGTATAGTAACATCTCTTGAATATTGAGCGCCGTTTTTTGATTAAATCCCAGCCCATTTTGTCTATTGCTCGCCATGCATAAAGACACCCATCTTTAATCTGGAGGTGCGCAAGGTGCTTGTTTAGAGGCTACAGAGCCCATACTGTCCTTGGCACATCTCACTCTCTGCAGCTGAATTAACCCATTCTGGGCGGGAACCCCTTTTGGTGTTTTCAAGCATTATTATGTTACACTTTAGCTATTGAAAAATAGCAGATCTACAAGCTCGTAGCGCGGCACCGAGTGCTTGTAGGTCTGCTATTTTTGAAAAAATCGTGAAAATGTGGCCCAAATGTTTGGATATATTCTTTCAGAGCGAACAGTTTTTAACTCAACTATTTGCTTCTGGAAGGTCCCTGGAACAACATATTTTCAGATGGGGGTCGGCGGCCAATTACATATATTTTTGGGGCGTCCTTGACATGAAATATTGAGCACCACTGATATAGAAACATGAGGTTTTTCAGAAAACTGTCATAATTTTGGGCGGGAACCCCTTTTGGTGTTTCTAGCATTATGTCATTCTTTAGCTATTGAAAAATAGCAGATCTACAAGCTCATAGCGCGCCACCGAGTGGCGCGCTATGAACTTGTAGGCCTGCTATTTTTGAAAAATCGTAAAAATGCGGCACAAATCTTTTAATAGGTATATATTCTTTCAGAGCGAAAGTTTTTTTTATTTCGACGTCAGGCCTAAAGGGGTTAAAAGCACGGGACAGACTTCACTGATGACAATAACGGCGCTTACGGCGCGGTCAACGGCCGTGTAACGGCACATCCCCGCGCGAGAGAGAGAGAGGGGAAGCAGTCTTAACACTTAAAGGTATATTCAGTGATTTGACTTAATTAAAATATCACTTATTTTTTCTTATTTTTTGGATAATCCTCCCTACTATAAAGTGTGCTGACCATATAAGGAGTTCCTCCCTGTCCCCAGTGAGCCCCTGGGGTAAAAAAAAACCTAGTTTCGGTTTGGGCTTTGGGTGGCAAAGCCTTCATCCAATCAGGATGAGAGGGGCCTTCCTCCAATCATGATCGAGTGGGGCGGGCCTTGGTGCACGTGCTCTTGGTCTGTTGTACTTCCCCCACTGTAGAGCGTGTGCATGTGCACATCTTGTTACCGGGTGGACTAGGTTTTTTTCCAAATCACTGAATGCTCCTTTAACCCGCCATTCCCTGTTAATCTGGCCCGGCACCAATCCCTGTACGTAGATCTACGTGAATTGGTCTTTTTATAGAGGTTTTGATCGATCGTGTCGAGATGCTACTCGCATTAGCGTTGGATTGCTAGCTGAGGTTGTCAACAAGCCTGGAGAGCGCCATCTAGGAGTTCTCGTGCACCTGCATCCATTCTCTTTCTTTCAATCGCTTTTATCTACAATAGAGCGTCGCAGTCCCGCCCCCTTTCAGAACGACGAGGGCACCAGGAAATCCCATAGGCGTTTCAAAAAGTATTTATTTAAAGGCATGAAGGAAGTCCGTTCATGAGTTCAAGTCCGTTGCTCTCCCCAGGTTGGCGGAGGGTGTAAAGTAGGGGTGTGCTGAAATATCGATATGGCGATATATATCGATACGTCCTCCCGCAATAAATAATCGATATTGATTATTAAAATATCGATATCGGGAAACCCCCCCCCCCCCCCCCCCCCTTTTTTTTTTTTATTTGAAATGTTGTTCATAATGAAGTGATGAACAACATGTTTAGAAAAGGAGGAAATGACAGCTAAAATAAAGCAAATCCCACTCAGATTCCACAGCAACCAGAAGTACTGAATTACTGGATGGTGATTTGTCCAAAGTCTTCAAACAGCTTTGTGGGAATACAAAATGCTGCAAGTATTTTGTAGTTGCAGATATCGTGATATATCGTTGATGAAATTTCATACAATATATCGATATATCGCAAATATCGCAATATATCGAATATCGTGATATTATCGTTATCGTGGGCCTAATATCGCGATATATATCGTATCGTGAGGAACCCATATCGTCCCACCCCTAGTGTAAAGAGCCCAGGATCACATTAGATAATTGACACAGGGGTGAAAAACGGGTTACAAAATCATGGGATAAAAAAAACAATGTTTATTCGACGGCAGATAGCCGACGCTGTGATCCTCGCGATGATGGTTTGTTTCTCTGCTCTCATCGGCAAACCGGAAGTAGATATGCAACAACACACACACACACACACACACACACACTAGTATGACATCATAACATCCGGGTTGCTGATTTTTGGCTCTTCAAAATAAGGGTTGAACGGAGCGAAAAATCCTGGCAATATAATAACAATTCATTAATTAATTAATGCTGCTGGCGGGTTCTGGGGTTATGAATTGAACTACCGTATGCCATTCTTGTATTTTAGAAATTGACCTTCAAAGGTCCTATGCTGCAACACAATGTACAAGACGTTTTTTTTGTGGAACGTTTTACTTTGAAACCAGTCGATTTCTTCATACTGAACATTGCGTATCGGGGCACAGACACTTAATGCGGAAAGTAGCCTTTTTTTCCCTGAGCGCCTAAGGTTTCAGAGTCTCCCATCGCGAGGGCGAGGCTGTGCGGAGAGTCTGATTTCCTATGCCGGGCCATAATGAAGTTTGACATTTAGTTTGGAGAGCGCAGCAGAGCGCGATCAGGCCTTGATTAGCGCGACTCTAATTGAGGATAATGAGGGTGAGGCGGTGATTGTTTCTAATTTTTACCATTAATTGCAGCCGTTGGCTTTGATTGAGGACAGGCAGGGACTTGCCATGTCAAGGGGCCTGGTGAAAATCACGGTGCTTCTTATACCTTGAACATCTTAAATTACAATGAACGCCCCCACCCCCGTCCGTTCTGTCTAAAGCGCCTGATTTATAGTTTGTTCTATACGACGGTGTTTGATGCCCATAAGATACAGCTGATATACAAGCTCACATGCAGCACGTCGCGCATGTGGCTTCCGCCTTTATTTTATATATTTCTTTTTATAGAGGGACAGTAGGCTGACAGGAAATGAGGAGAGAGATGGGGGGGGAGTGACATGCAGTGAAGGCCGTCGGGACCGGGAGTCGAACCCGCGGCACACTGCCAGGCTGGATTACCAGCCAAGGTGTCTGGACCGCTGAGCCACGGCCCAGGCCTACGTCGCGCATGTGACATGCATTGTTGTGATCTTCTAGTCCACATCTAGTGTTTTTGGCACCGTCGTACAACGACATTAGGCTTTTATGCTCTTCTCTGGTTCGTAGTCATTCCCACCGTGACAATAGTAAGGCCAGGTAGAGCTGTTTAGTGGCGCCCTTTTTTTCAGCCACAGCCTTCATCCTGAAGCACGTTTAACCCGTTTAGACCCGAGGACGATTCTACAAATGCCTTTCTAAATCCTGACAGTTTTCTGAAAAACCCATGTTTCTATGTCTGCGGTGCTCAAACATTTCCATGTCAAGGACCCCCAAAAATATATGTAATTGACCGCCGACCCCCATCAGAAAATATGTTGTTCCCGGGACCCCCCCCCCCCCCCCGGGTCAGATCTACATAGCGCGGCACCGAGTCCCGCGCTATGTAGATCTGCTATTTTTGAGTGGTGCAAACCACTTTGTCTGTATGTATGTGTCTATGTATGTGTGTGTACCGGTACGTGGGGCCACGTACAGGTGAGCATGGTTGCTATGGTTAGTGTGTGACGTCACAGTTGCACCACTCAGTTCACACGGGTGTGATTTTTCAATAGCTAAAGCATAATGCAATGCTTAATCCATTGAGACCTGGAACGCATCCATGTCACGTTAGCGTTTAACCACATTAACCATTAACCCATTTTGGGGCGGGAACCCCTTTTGGTGTTTTAAACATTGTTATAATTTAGCTATTGAAAAATAGCAGATCTACAAGCTCATAGCGCGCCACCGAGTGGCGCGCTATGAACTTTGCTATGAATCTTTGCTCTCTCCCTCGTATGCGGTAACGGCTAGCTAATAACGTTGCGGTGAACTCTCTGCTCATGTAAAAACTAAAGATCTTTAAGCCAATCCAGTCGAAAGCCCAACTTAATAACTTAAAAAAAAGCAACGTTTTTTTTCAGACATGGGTAGTTTGGGGAACTGAATCTCCCTTTTTGAAGGATGGAGATTACAGATGATTAGGTTCAGGTGTGCAGTGATATTGTTGCTCAGTGGTGTGCATTATGTAGAGGGCCTAACGCCCTATAACCCAATGATTTGATTCCTTTCTGTTCCACTGCCCTCCTATAAAAGAAGGGAAAAAGAAAAGACTCCAGTTGCAACGGACAAAAGGAGCCGTATCTATCCATGAATGTTTCAGGTGGTGAGATGATGAGTATTGCCGGGGTCATTTTCCACAACATTAGGGTGCAGAAATTGATAATTAGAGGTGTTTATGACATGCTTGCGCCACCCCCCCACCCCCCCAGGGGCAGCCCTCCCCTTTAACCTCAAGCGACATTAAACAAATGCTGGCTGTCACGTCAGAGAGAGAGAGAGAGAGAGAGAGAGAGGCGGGTTGGAGCTCAAAGTCTCTCCCACCACCACCACCCGCCATACGGAGCGGGACAGACGCTCTCATGGTGAGGGAGGGGGGAGGGAAATGATGGGGGGGGGGGGGGGGGGGGGGGAGGGGGTTCGGTGCAACGGAGGACCCCTGTGCCCCCAGCTGTCTGAGCCAGCTAATGACTCGTCTCAGGGGGGCTGTTGTAGGAGAGCAGGGAAATTGAAACAGACGCCTCGACTAGGCACCGCTACATGTGTGGCTCTGTGCTGCCATTCAAAACACAGAGGGAGAGAGAGATAGAGAGAGTGAGACACAGAGAGAGAGAGAGGGTGATATATTTGTAGTCCATCCATGGTGCTATGCGCTTATTGATCAAAGTGCGTAAAATCAATAGTGTTTATTTGCCACTTGAAATGTTTATTTTTTAAGTGCAGTGCAGCATGAAATGTTAATCTCACGAGGTCTTACAAACTGCCTTACATTAGCAAATTAATATTTTGTTGATTTAATAATTGTCTTCCCGCTTTTAATATATGGTTGTTCTTGTATTCTTATCCATTCTTCTTCAACGAGAGGTAGTTCAAAATGAACATCTCGGTCTGATCCAGGGACAGCCACGTTAACTTATCTTCTCGTACACGCCACAATCACACAATACATCCCTCGCATGCAGTCTCTCCCCCATTTTTTTTTTTTGCATCCTCAGCCCCCCTACTGAGCCCCATCCCCAGTTCTCCAACACCACAGCCACCCCCCAACCCCCCCCCCCCCCCCCCGCGTCTCCCTAAAGGTATAATGACCAAATTAGCCCTAATGTTGTACACGGGGGCTAATGGGCACAGCAACGCACATTATAGCCTATGTATAACTGGCAACGACAACGGCAATAATCCCTGAGCCCCCTTGTCCTCCCTCCCACCCACCCGCCCGCCCTCCACCCCTGGGGGCTGGGGGTGGGGGGGGTGGGGGGACCGGTGCACGGGGGAAATGAATGGAGTTGGCCACACTACAATGAGCTTTTGATGGGAGACAATGGAGTAGGCTGCCAGCACCACACGGGGGTGGTAAGAGAGGAGAGCAATATGGGCCCATCTCCCTGGCTCCTCTTATATCCCTGCCTTCTCTCTCTCTCCCCCGAGGCCCCGCGCGCGACCACGGCGACCCCCCCCTTTTCTCCCAGATTCATAATGGCATCCGGAGGGGAAAAAGAAGGGGGAAAGTGATGTCAAATGTCAGGAAATCAGAAAGATGGCAAGCTGACAATCCCCACCTACTGTTCCATCCCTCCTATCCCTTTGCCCGACGGTAGCACAGGTTAACCCATTCAGGGCGGGGACCCCTTTTTGGTGTTTTAAAGCGTTATGTTATGCTTTAGCTGTTGAAAAATAGCAGATCTACAAGCTCGTACCGCGCTATGAGCTTGTAGGTCTGCTATTTTTGAAAAAGTCTTGAAAATGCGACGCAAATCTTCGAATATATATTCCTTTCAGAGCGAACGTTTTTAACTCAATCTTTGCTTCTGGGGGGGGGTCCCTAGAACAACATATCTTCAGATTGGGGTCCGGGGCCAATTACATACATTATAATTCTGGGGGTCCTTGACATGAAAATGTCGACTGACATAGAAACATAGGTTTTTCAGAAAACCGTCCGGATTTGTAGAATCGTCCTCGGGTCTAAACGGGTTAATATCACATTTATAAAATCACTTACAAGAAACCGAGCGGGCTCTTAGCCCCCCTGTCACTCCTCAGACAGTCATATAGAGCTTGGGCCCCCGGGGGCCCCCGTGCAAGTGCAGCTAAGCCCATTTGTTAGCTCAGAGCGTCGTACCTGTCCTTCACCCTGTGTCTCCACAGCGGCACGCTTACTTTAGGCCACTCGTTAAACTAGTTCAATGCTACTCCAGTCCCATTTCAACCCATTAGAACACCTGAGGCCCATTCTACAAAATTGCCTTCTGAATCAGCATTTATCAGTAGTTCTCCATTTTTTCCCACAATTCAACTTTTTATTTTTCACAAAGTGAGTGATTTTATGAATAGCCAATGCAAAAATCTTTAATGACGGATGCTTTCCCGGTTTTAATGGGTTAACCCATTCAGGACGAGAACCCCATTTGGTGTTTTAAGCATTATGTTATACTTGAAAAATAGCAGATCTACAAGCTCATAGCTTGAAAATGTGTGAAAATCTTGGAATATATATTCTTTCACAGCGAACGCTTTTAACTCAAATATTTGCTTCTGGGGGTCCTCTGGAACAACATATTTTCAGATGGGGGTCGGCGGCCAAATACATATAATTTTAGGGCTCCTTCACATGAGATTGTTTGAGCACCACTGATACAGAAACAAAGGTTTTTTCCGAAAACTGTCTTTTTTGAATTTCGACCTCAGGTCTTAATGGGTTAAACATGTGCATTTACCTTGCCTGACTGTCTATGTTTAATTATTTCATTTTTCATACCTCTTGATTTCAGTTTTTTAGCTGTGACCATGCTGTGCCGTCTAGTAGAAGCCACTCTGTGGGTCGATCGGTCTGTCTGCCGGCCCAGAAATATCTTAAACCTTTTAGACCTGAGGCCGATTTAAAAAGAAATGGCTTCTAAATCCTGACAGTTTCTGAAAAATCACACCCGTGTGAAGTGAGTGGTGCAATTCCGTGTGGGGGTCCCCGGGAAACATCCAGACCCCCAGGAATGCGGCCAGGGGGGCCGGGCCGGTTCCGGCATTCGAAACGGTTGAGAAATGACAGAGTTACCGTGACGCTATTTCCGTACTCGGACGGACCCAGGGACACACATTGCTGGACAATGGAGTGGCTGCACCACTCAAAAACACGGCCCCTCACATATTAGAAGGACAATATCAGTCACCAGAAAAAAAAGGACAGGTGTTTTTTCAAGCCATCTACCATGGTTAAAATGGAGTTTGAAGTTACAATGGGTTTGTATAGGAAGGGGGCGGGGCAGCTAAAAGGAATATCAAATATCTAAATCTATCCAACGAGTCTTGGGTCTGAGAGGCTAAATCTAATTGAATAGTGGGCCTTGACATGAAAAAAGGTTGAAAACCGAGGGCTGGTCGCAGCTCTCTAAAATGATCCCAAAAGCTGACGGAATGAGAAAGGTCAACTCTGAATAATATAGACGTCTAATAAATGGATCTCTTTTAATCCGACCCTTCTCTTCTCTCTACAGCCAATGGAACGACGGGCGAAACCACCGTGACCGGCTCCTGCAGTGCGGGCACCAGTGCCACCAGTCCCAAGTTGGAGCCGCCTCCGTCGCCACACGCCAACCGCAAGAAACACAGACGGAAAAAGAGCACGGGCATCACGAAGCCGGACGGCTTATCTGCCGGCAACGAAGGTAAGGACCCGAAGAGGACGCTTTCGCTTCACATTGTCTTCAATGAACCCATTTTGACCTGAGATCAGATTCTAAAAATGTCTTTAGCTTTCTGAAAAAGCTATGTTTCTATGTCAGTCGTTCTTTGATTTTTCAAAAATAGCAGACCTACAAGCTCGTAGCGCGCCACTCGGTGGCGCGCTATGAGCTTGTAGATCTGCTATTTTTCAATAGCTAAAGCATAACATAATGCTAACACCAAAAGGGGTTCCCGCCCAAAATGGGTTAAAATGTAAAACGTATTAAACGCTTAAAACTTTTAAAATGTTGTAAAGATCCATCAACTCTTAGAATTTCTCCTAGTTATTAGATATAGGTGTGTAGACTAGGTTTGGTTGTACATGGTCCCTTCCAACACACGCACAAGCGCACACACACGCGCACACACACACACACACACACGTCACACACACACTCAGTCACTCACTGCCCCCCAGTTATTTGGGGCTCGAGTATCAATGGCCTGATCTCCAGAAGCCGTGGTCCTGGGCCGCTCAGCAGGGGAGTGGGCTGTCAGCCTCTCCACCCAATTAATAATGATTCTCCGGCCCCCCCAATGATAAATGGAGTGCTCTAATTGGATGGCATTGTGAAAACACAGAGTCGCGTTTCAGAGGCCATAAAACTGATGTCACCGGAGCGGCATGATCAATCAACATGATTGATACGCCGCGATATCAACAACAATGGGCACTGACGCCTCCTAAATGGGCCACGGCATTTATAATCATTACACTTTTTATCACGCTTTCTGACAGCTTTCTCTTTAAAGTGTGAATGGGTCTGTTGACCACGTCACACGGAGGAGTGAATGTCATCGGAGTCCTAGAGATACACACGGTGTTGTTTGCTGTTGTTAAATCAGTATGTGGTTACATCAACGTTATACTTCTAGTAGTAGTGCCATCGTGGTCGAGATGTTTCTCGGAAAAAAAAAGTGCTGCCGAAAAAAAAAAGTGCTGTCATCATCAGTGACACCTGACTTACTTTCTGGCAACTATGCTGCCGTGCTCTCCGTGCACTTAACCCATTTTGGGCGGGAACCGCTGTTTCAAGCGTTATGTTATACTTTAGCTATTGAAAAATAGCAGATCTACAAGCTCATAGGTCGAGCTTGTAGGTCTGCTATTTTTGAAAAATCGTGCAAATGTAGCGCAAATCTTTGAATATATATTCTTTCACAGCGTTTTTTAACTCAACTCTTTGCTTTCGGACGGGTGTCCCTGGAACTACATATTTTAAGATGGGGGTCGGCGGCCAAATACAGATAATTCTGGGGCTCTTTGACGTGAAATAGTTTGAGAACCACTGATATAGAAACACAGGGTTTTTCAGAAAAGTGTCATGATTTAGAAGGCATTTATAGAATCGTTCCTCAGGTCTAAATGGGTTAAATGGCGTGCTGGTGTAAAGCCAATACTATCAAGTTTTTGGTCTTGGAATTCTGTTGGGACCTTCCCTTTCACCATTCTTTGCTAAATGTTGTGTGCTCCCTTAGATGCCATTACGTAGTTGCTAATGGACCTTCGCTATCAGAATCCCCCGGTAATGGCTTTAGTTAGAGCCTTCTGTGAGTGATGGCTGGCATTAGGGACTTGGGGTGCTGGATGGATCCACATCATCACATCACCGTTTGTAAATTACCTCGCTGTTTGAATAATTGAAATAAATGTAGAAAGGGTTATATTTGAATATACATGTAGAAAAAAAACTAACTTATCTCCTTGACTGTGCAGCAGGTAGATTCCGAAAGTTTTTCACTCCATCAAACAATCGTTTTTTTTTTTTTTTTTGTCTTTCTTTTGTCTCTGTGCGATTTTCTATTAGCATCAGCTTGTCTGTTCTACTGAACGCTTCTGGAATACAGACATATTGCTTAAATGTTGGAGTCACTCAAGTCTAGGATGCGAGTTGTGGCTCCCGATGATAGAACATGAGAGAGAGAGAGAGAGGAGAGAGAGAGGTAGCATCCTTGAATAAATTGCGATCAGTTTATCTCATTTACAGGGCAATCAGAAGCCCAGAATACAGGCTGAAATTGAATTTTAGTAGTTCTGAAGCATCATAAATCAAAGTAGCGTGAGTGTCTTAAGGTGAGAAATCGTTGTAGTCAACACGGGACATACAGGATTTCCAAGGGAATCTGGAGGAACTGTTGCTGAGCTATCATCGGTAACCGCGGCCCGCCGAAAGTGGCATTGAAAGAACGAGATGTTCTAAGACATCCATCTTAAATCTTGTTGCTGTGTTAGAATCTTTATTGTCACATGTATCACAGTTTTACAAGAAAAAAAAAAGTGGGTGAAATTCATTTTTCCTATCGTGTCATATTTCCAAGACTCTGTGAAAGAGATGCGACAGAAGCCACACTGCCGGCAATATAGACAAGTTTGAGTTACCCCTCAGAATGTTTCATTTTGAAAATATGACCCTAGCTAACTCACAAGATGTTTGTTTCTTTTCAAACAGAAAACCCCATTCATGTTGTCCATACATCCATATTCTGGTGGGAACCAAAAATATATTTTTGGTTCGCACCAGAATACGGAATATAGAAGATACATAGATATATAGAAGATCTACAAGCTCACGACGCGTCACAACTTGCATCGTGTAGCTCGTCTATTTTTGGCAAAGACATTTTGGTGTAGACGGAAAAACACCAGTCGGAGTACAGAGACAACTCTCGTCCAGTTTAGAGGGTGGCTGGAAGTGGTTAAAAATATATATATTTACGTGAATTCAGTGTAAATGGCACGATTATATGGAAAGCGTGCGAATCCTATGCTATATGTCAACCGTGCTACGTTTCCTCCAAGGACATGTACAACGAACACAGTACCTGAAATCCCGTGCGCTGTCAGAGCTGTGTGGTGTAATGAACTTCTCATGTGCTTAACCCATTTAGGCCTGACCTCAAAATGTCAAGAAATTCTTCTAAATCCTCCAGTTTTCTGAATTAAATATTTAAATATATATACCTACAAGCTCGTAGCGCGCCACCGAGTGGCGCGCTACGAGCTTGTAGGTCTGCTATTTTAGAAAAATCATGAAAATATTTAATTATTAAGCCTGTATTCTGGCCTAAAAGAAAAAAAATGTTTTAAAGAAATTCTTCTAAATCCTCCAGTTTTCTGAAATAAATATTTTCACGATTTTTCAAAAAATAGCAGACCTACAAGCTCGTAGCGCGCCACTCGGTGGCGCGCTATGAGCTTGTAGATCTGCTATTTTTCAAAAGCCAAATTATAACATAATGTATGTAACCACCAAAAGGTTTAAAAAAAAAAAAAAAATTAAAGACATTCTTCTAAATCCTCCAGTTTTCTGAAATAAATATTTTCACGATTTTTCAAAAAATAATAGCTAAATTATTATAACATAATGTTTAAAACACCAAAAAGGGGTTCCCGCCCAAAATGGCTTAAAGAATGATGCAGGATGCATGGCGAGACAACTGACAGCCCCGTAATGTGTTTCTCAGCAGCCCGCTCGCACGACGAGCTCTCTCGGCGCGCCGCTCGCCATAAACCCACTGGAAAATCGATGGCCGATAAAGAGTTGTGTTCAGGGGGAGCCCCCTCTGATTAATGCAGACTGTCAGCGAGCGTCATTAATGTATTTCTGTTTTAACCCATTTGGGACGGGAAACGGGATCTGTGTCCGTTATAGCTTTCAACCACCTTAACCATTATTTAAAACTTTTAAGCTGTTGGAAAAATAGCAGATCTGCAAGCTCGTAGTGCCGGCGCTACGAGCTTGTAGATCTGCTATTTTTGAAAAGTCGTGAAAACGTGTGAAAAATCTTTGGATATATATTATTTCACAGCGAACGTTTTTAACTCTGCTTCTGGGGGGGGGGGGGGGGGGGGCCTGGAAGGCTGGAACAACATATTTTCAGATGGGGGGGGGGGTCGGCGGCCAATTACGTACAATTTCTGGTGGTCCTTGTCATGAAATAGTTTGAGAACCACTGACATAGAAACTGAGGTTTTTCCATCAAACTGTCAGGATTTAGGAATAAAATGCAGGTCCTAAACGGGTTAACCCATTTTGGGTGGGAACCCCTTTTTGGTGTTTTAAACATTGTTATAATTTAGCTATTGAAAAATAGCAGATCTACAAGCTCATAGCGCGCCACCGAGTGGCGCGCTACGAGCTTGTAGGTCTGCTATTTTTGAAAAATCGTGAAAATATTTATTTCAGAAAACTGGAGGATTTAGAATATATTTAAAAAAAGAAATTTAGGTCAGGCCTAAATGGGTTAAAGAAAGTGTATCAAGTGCTCATTGTTTGGCGGTGCAAACACGTGTTCAGTGGGAGCAGACAGGACCAGACCGAGAGACGGAGAGATGGAAGTGTGTGAGAGGAAGTGAGGTGTGGTCTTTACAGATGAGGATATTTACTCTTGTCAGGGTCACAGCAGTCAGCGAGAGAGAACTTCTGAAAGCTCAATTGTCAATTAAAAGTATTTAATGAAAACTGTTTACGCTTGCATCTTGCATGCACCTTCTTATGCATCGGTTCAATCTGTATAATACTTCTGTGCAGTATTGGCACTTTCTCTTAAGACGAACTTGAGTTTGAGTTTTTTGCCCTCAATTTGCTTTCCACAAGTTCAGGAAGTGTATTATGTAATAATTATTATTTGGTTTTTTTTATCTAAAAAGCATAAAAGGTTGTTCTTGAAATGAGTCATAGCCTTTCTGGAATTTGTAAATATATGTTTTATTTTAACATTTTTTATCCGACGTGCACATTGACACGCACACACTTATTTATTCTTTTATTTGACCTTTTTCTCTGGCACCTGCACAACACTTTCTGTCCAACAGGTGGCACTGAATGTAGAAGAATGATGATTAAACATAATGTGGTAGACACATTTAAAACCATGCACATTAAACAATTTACAATATTCCTAGATTTACATGCTTATTTGCTGGTATTATTATTGGAATAGTATTAAAAACTATTGTCCTGCTGTGTGGAATACTCTGTATACTTCTATCAGCTTTTTATAGGAATCTAACTTCTAGAATTAGATTTAGCTTTATTACTCTATAAGCAAGACTAATTGTTCACAAGGTGCCCAATGGTGGTCTAAATACAAGGTATCTGTAAACTTTACTTTGGCTTAAGAGGTTAAGTGTTCCCCTCGTAATCTTACTCTAAATAGTTTATGCACACAGAGCCATTAGGGCTGTTAACAGATCCATTTTTATGCCTCTCTTGGCCATGGTAGAATATATAAAGACTACTGCTGCTGTTACCATTTCTTCATTCAGTTTTGACTATTTCTGTTCTGTATTCTCCAACTTGCAGTATGTCATATAGCTCTGGTCCATAGCCTTAAAAACTAATATATAAGTCAACCTCACAATGAATCCAACAGATTATCTAGCACATTATGTAGACTTAGATAGTATTTTAAACAGACTTATAGCTTGTTACGTAGACAGCTCTAGAATTGCACTTCATGTAGTCATAGCACTTTATAGTACACATGTATAATATATTATATAGTATAGTATAGTATGTATAGTTTACATAGATACTCCACTGTTACGTTCTTAGTCTACGCATGATTCATGATAACTACGTTTTATATATGTGATGTATGCCATGCTTTTGTTCTTGCTTAATGTAAGTCGCTCTGGATTAAGAGCGTCTGCTAAATGCCTAAATTGTAAATTGTAAATTGTAGAACATTGCGTGAACCCAATGAACCATAAAACCATATAACCAGGGGTTGGATACCAGAAAAAAACATACCTTGTTAATAAACACTGAATAAACACTGAATGAGTGAACATCTGTACAGTTTATCAATAGACAGTATACTCCTTGGATGCTGTTAACGACATAACGAGATTCATTTAATAATGCACAGGTAGCCATAGCCGAGAAGGCTAGATTTGCTAAAAACATGAATGCAGAATTATTAAAATATTGTTTACCTTATTTTAGCTTCCGTCGCTAGCCAGCGCTAGCATCTCTGGAAGAAACGGCCCTTGTTCGGCGCTTAATAAAACATTAATTCGAGGTCGCACTAACCACATTAATAGTCCGTTTGGCAGAACACAGCCAGGGTCACGGGCACGGCACAAAATGGCTGATACTTACTTACCTACTATGTCTGCTTATTTCACTGGCCACCTACCGCCCCCTATGGTAAGTGGCGTTCATGGAGTTTTAATAGACTTATTATAAATAATGAGTATACAGGTGAATATATGCACAGTCTACTAATATTAATTATGCTAAGGACGTTCGTGGACGTGTATACACGCCTTTAGAGTCGAAACCACGTGGTGCCTTGGACGTGTATAGGCGTCTTTAGGCCTTTTTTATTGATATATGGTTGACCTTTCCCTCTTCAGCGTACTCCTTGTGTTTCGCGCATGCGCACCGCCGTTCACTTCCTTGTTTACGGCTCCATTTAGAATGGCTCATAACTCTAAATGGTCAAAACCATGGCTCTCCATGGTTTTGACCAAAAGGGCAATGTTCTGTCTTCATTTCTGACTTCAGCATGCCTCTCGTTTGTATTGTAATATAAACGCTTCTAGAGAGACTTTAGATGTACCAACGTGAGGAAAGAACGGAAGATTATGCCTCCCGGGTTTTGGGGGGGTATGGAAGGCGGGGCTTTTCAGAGTAAAGTCTGCCTCATCTGCTTGCAATCTAGCGCCTTTATTTTGAAGAATTCCCCGGCAAGAATAGTTAACAGTGACCGACTGGTCTGCTTACAAACTGTGAGGGAAGATATAGGCTTTTATTGAATCTGACCTCTGGCAACTTCTGGGATGGCCAGTTTGAGAAATACAGGCATCACTGAAGTATAAGAAAATGAAGTCTTTTAGCCTAAAATATTTAGTGAATCTCTAGTGCCAAATTCAAGTTCTAAGTCAAACATTTTGGCTTCATGTCCCTTTCCCCCATGTACCTTATGTGTGATAAAGTCACATAATACCCCAAGTTAACACATATTCCGTCATCCAAAAAATCCAACCGCTGTCTGCTTCTGACGGAATTCTCCATCATTTAATGTGCTTTATTGATATCGTCACCCCCAGCACCAGGATTTTTGCGCACAGCCCCCATAGAGCACCATTCAAAGTAAGATCTTCTATTATATAGGGTGTGTAGGATGGGTGACAAATTCCAAATGTACTTTGTCAATGAATTTAGCTTTCTCTCTCCATTCTGTCATAAACTATAGTCAAACCAAACCAAAACAGGGCGGCGGTGGCTCAGGGGGTAGAGTGGCTGGATGGTAACTGCAAGGTTGCCAGTTCGAACCCGGGCTCCCCCAGAGTTGGTGTCGAAGTGTCCTTGCACTATATATTTCTAAAACTATGAAACATTTCAAAGATTTATTTTCAGGCAAACATGTCCACCGTAAGATGAACCTAAATAGGTTTGAATGGGGTTTCTAGGTGTAAGTATGTAGGACTAGTAGCATGGCAAAGTTTGCTATTGCCATTGAGAATGCATTGGGTGTTTAAGTTAAATACGGGGGGGACATATTTTGACAGCAGAAACTGCCTGTCATCCCTATTCCAAACTATTGTCAGCAATGGTACACTTATTTTTTCAGTGGGTAGATCTTGTTGAGCTGGTCATTTTGAAAGTAGATCTCACGTCATAAATGTGTGGGCACCCCTGTTCTATGGCTATTATCTATGAACCTACGAGCGCTGTCCACGGTTTTGATCATCCATTCGAGGTTCGGATGTGATTTCTGACTTTTGATCGCAACGCTCCCGACATATTAACAAATGTACTGCTCGTGACGGAACGTTACGTCAATTAGAATCCAACCGGAAACCGCTATTGGCGGAATGTTCCGTCAGATAATCTTTATTATTGATATCAAACCGGATCGCTGATTTATTTTTCTTCTTTTTTGGCTTGGCCTTTCCTTATTCAGTGATCCACTTCTTGTATACAGCCGGACTAAAAAGCTGAATAACTCTAAATCTACGGAGCTCTCCATGGTTTTGATAGAACGCGCGATGTTCGGAGGTCTTTGCTGATTATCCGGTGATCCCGATTGGAACATTGGCGCTTTCTAGAGCAAGGATGGCGTCATTTTAGCTCGCTAGCATTGACGCTAGTTATTTAGCATCTAAGATGGCCGCCCAAGCCGGACGTGTATCCTGTGTTTGACGGCCTTCCGCGGTCCAGTCGCTAGTCGCGATAGATTTATTCTTGTCTCCCGTTGTTGTCGATCGACTCTAGAGTGGTGTGGCTATTGTTAGCTGCTACACAGACATGCACAGCAACTTCCGGTGCGCCGGTAAAAGTGGTCCGGGCGCTATAAATGATGGGCACATGGATGAAATGGATTAAATAGTTCCGGGCTACTAAGGTGTTAAAAGCAAATCTGCCGTATTCTGCGTGGCACAGCTAACTGGCCTCTGTCGCCACCTTGCAGCAGACAATGAGTTAAGTCAATTCAACTCAAGTCATTAATAAGCGAAGCCTAAGTATTTATTATTTTTGTCCGAGTCAAATCCAGAGTCGCAAAGATAGTTGACTCGAGTCTATATCACTTCTAGAGTCCTCAATGCAGCGCCAGTGTAACCCAGAGTCCTGGTGTCCTGCACCTCAGTACACCAAGGGTTAATACTCTCTGGCGTCCAGCTGAGGATTAGGAAATGGGAGGTTTAACTGCCTGCCTCTAATGGTGGGTGTTTATCTCAATACTTTGTTTTGTCACTACCCTGACTCGTCGCTCTCATTTCCCAAAGCTGTCCCTGGAGCCTCGGCTTCCTGTAATGGCTTAGCTTTTTTGAATGCCACAGCACTGAGGGAAAAGAATAACAAGATTCTCATTTGAGCTCCATGCACACTGCCCACAGATACACGTATAATTGGCCGCCGTTTCATTTTGTGCCGTCGCTAAATGCACAAGCTGTTTAGAGGTACGCGTGCTGATTCCATGTGTGGTTTTTGCCGCTGTGGGTAGTGCTCTCCTTTTTGTATGGCTGTGTACACACACGTGCATGGAAGTGTGCATGTACACGAGCGTGTCCACGCTCCCTCGCACGTGAGCGTACATAATGTACAATTGTTTAGGCGCACGTATGTGTGTCAGACGGATAGTAGCCTATACACTATCTTTTTCCTGCTACCGTACTCGCTCTCTCCGTCTTTCTCTCTCTCTCTCCCCCTGTTTTCTCCGTTCTGAGTTTGGCGGTGGTTTCCCCGGGGGCCCCTGTCGCAGTAATGGCCTGCTCCTGATTGCTCTGATACAGGTTAGGAATATTGGCTTTAATGATGTGTAAAATGAGCAAGCGGTGCCTCTGACATTTACAGATGGCACCGCCTTGCCCTGTTCTTCCCAACTGCTCGTTAATTCACGGGAACGGCGAGCACTTCTTTAAGTGACTGTCCCGATGCGTGCGCGTATACAACACAACGTCATACATACCAAAACTATAGCTCACCTTTTGAGCTGTGCACAGTCGCACGCACACACACACACACGCACACACACACACACACAGGGACAAGAGTCCCGAAGGCTGAGAAAGGTTTAGTAAGTCATCTCTGAGACACTCTTCGAATCAATCTCCGGGCGCGGGGTTAGGGCGCTCAAAGAGGAGAAAGATGGCGTGTTTCTTACTGCCATAGAGAAAGCACAGCTGGGCTCAGCACCTCGTCAACCCCCAGAGGTGCTAATCTGTGGTCAGCTGCTCTGCACTTTAGCATCTGCTGTGTCCCATGCCACATACACAGCAATGGGGATTCACCATAGGCTTGGGAAACCCCATTTCTATCAGGGATCAGCTTGATTCTCAAATAATAAATGGCATGTATGATGTAGATATTAAGATTTGTATTTTATTTTTATTTTTTTATGAGAATACAACACTGATTCTGCACCAACCATAAATACACACACACGCACACACTTTGTTTTTGTTCTTTTTTCTTTTATATCATAAAGCAACGACCTTCTTGATCACACTAGTGCTAGTTTTGATACTTTCTTTGTGTGAAGTTCACACTAAGTATCAAAACTAGCAGATCCACAAGCTCAAGTTCAAGTTCAAGTGTATTGGTCATTTAAAATAAACACACCTTATACAATGGGTTTTTTTGTTGACCAAAAGGGAGTGTTTGGCAGAAGCCTCAGCTTATAATGCCAGCCCTTTTAATATTCAAAATAGCTATAAAAGGATGAAGATACAACAAAAAAAATGAAATGAATCCTGAAAGGTAACAGTTTGGGACATAATGAAGTTTCCACCCGACAGAGACGCAATTTGCACGCAATTTTTTATTGCGTGCTGTATTGTGTTTTCTGACTGACGAAAAACATCTCCTGACAGTTTTATGACGCATGTAAACGGTGGATATAGGCGGTGGAGAACACATCTTCCTCTCTTAACCCGTTTCCCCATCTCTTCCCAGCTCAATGGCCATTACGCTCTAATTTACTTTTTATTGTACCATGTTAATTAACCCATTTAGGCCTGACGTCGACATTTAAAATATGTCTGACAGTTTTATGAAATACCCATGTTTCTATATCAGTGGTGCTCAGTATTTTATGTCAAGGACCCTAAACATGATTATGTAATTGGCCACCGACCCCCACCTGAAAATGTGTTATTCCAGGAACCTCCCAGGAGCAAAGATTTCAGTTAAAAATGTTAAAAATATACATTCAAAGATTTGCGCCACATTTTCAAGATTTTTCAAAAAAATAGCAGATCTACAAGCTCATAGCGCGGCACTCGGTGCCGCGCTATGAGCTTGTAGATCTGCTATTTTTCAATGGCTAAAGTATAACGTAATCCTTAATAAAAACACCAAAATGGGTTTCCCCCCGTCCTGAATGGATTAAAGCAAATCATAATTTCCCCCGGTCTCCTCAACACACAGTGGGGTCCTGGCCTGGCATGGCTCTTAGATTGTTCTTTCCTCGTGTCCGCCCACTGACCTGGTCATGCTAATTCACTTCTAATTGGAGAGAACTTGTTGATGGTGTCACAGGCATATTATGTACAGATGGTCAGGGGGGGGGGGGGGGGGCTTAATGCTGATGTGGCGGGTCGAGTGTGATCGTTTCCTCTTTCAGACGACGCGCTAACCCATTTTGAGCGGGAACCCCTTTTGGTGTTACATACTATAATATTATAATTTAGCTATTGAAAAATAGCAGATCTACAAGCTCATAGCGCGCCACCGAGTGGCGCGCTATGAGCTTGTAGGTCTGCTATTTTTGAAAAATCGTTAAAATGTGCCTCAAATCTTTCCGAAAATTCTCATGATTTAGGAAAAAAAAAAACCCGAATGGGTTATCTGCAACCGTTTTGGGTGAGATCAGGAGGAGCGCTAATGGCTTTCTGTCTCAGCACCTCATCGTGAAGCAGCGATGGCTCGGCACGCCATTCGCTCATGCTCATATTCGATTGTCTTTGAGGGGACGGACACTTTGACCCTATACGCGTCGCGTGGTTTACATGGAATGGAATTATGTCGTCGTCGTGTTCAAAAGTGGAGCTGGGACTACTCTGTGTGTAGTTTTCTTGAAAAAGCTATGTTTCTATGTCAGTGGTTCTTCGATTTTTCAAAAATAGCAGACCTACAAGCTCGTAGCGCGCCACTCGGTGGCGCGCTATGAGCTTGTAGATCTGCTATTTTTCAATAGCTAAAGCATAACATAATGCTAACACCAAAAGGGGTTCCCGCCCAAAATGGGTTAAAAAGCAATAGCAGTGTGACCTGTATCTGTGCTGTCACTGTCTTGGCAGAAACCTAGTATCTCCATATTCCATCTTTTTAAGTTCGTTTGTTTTTCCATCAATAAATGCCTTATTATATACTTGGTACTATTGGCTAAAGTAGCAAACAATATTTTTGCTATTTCTATTTTATTTTTTATTTTCATAAGGAATTTGAAAATGAGGCGCCAGGTTGAGACTAGAGTAGTCTCATGGCTGTCTATGCGTTTACTTTTTTACCAGTAAGAGGGCGAGGTTGTGCTAAAACAACACGTCTGGGAATGCCCATATATGGATTTATTATTTTTTGGGACGTTTTCGGGCTGGGTAGGAAATGTGGGCTAATTAGTAAGGCCATGCCGGGGCCTCGGGCCAGCCCAGTTAGGGCCCATAGTTAGGGCCCAGGTAGGGCCGGGCCTGTTGAGAACTCTAGTTTTTTTCGCCGGCTGCCGAGCACGACTGCGCTAATAACTTGGGGGCAGGCCGGTCTACAGTTTGAATGGACAGGTATCAGTCAAAAGGGAGACATCGAAGAGGAAGGACGGGTGGGGATGGAATCAATATATGGAATGTCAGGACAAGTCAGCTCCATATATGGAGATCTAAGGGTTTGATGAGGTCAGATCAACATGGTGTCAGTGAGGTCGGATGTAGAGTTGCTGGCCGGCTCCATATATGGAGATCTAAGGGTTTGAGGTCAGATGTAGAGTTGCTGGCCGGCTCCATAATGTGCAGATCTAGGTGATCATCCAGTCTTCTCTATGTATGGCTATCCAGGGTTTGATGAGGTCAGTGTCGTCACGAGGCGTGACTGACGGACTGACATGAGGTGTGACTGACATGAAATGCAGGTTTTCATAGTAATCTGCGACCTACTGTCGCAAAAATGAAGGTTTTCATAGTAATCTGGGACCTGTGGTCGCAATGAATATTAGTATAGTATAAACAAGCGCTTGTGTCAAAATTACTACATTGGGTCCAATGGAACACAGACGGGTTCAAACATGTTCTTCCCTGAAAAGTAACAGTTTTGTACAGGTTTCCGCCTGTTATCGCGTGACGCTTTGTGTAATGCTGACATTGTTGTAAGGAGGACGGACGTGCATACGGTCTCCTGTCCCCTAACCTAAGTATGTACAATAAGTGTAGAATTGCATGTGCCCCACCTACCACGCTCAGAGAATTAGATTTGTTTCCCCTTGTATACTCATCAGTTTAAGAAGTCGGCCATCCATTGCTTTTTTAATCTCCATAATGAAAGTGTTTTAATGCTTCCAATTTATTGCCTGGCCAACCAACAGAATAATTAGCTTTGTTCAGGTTTGTGAAAAGATGAAATCACGTCGTGTAATACCTTTTTTTGAGTCTTTAAGGAGAACCACATAATGCCGCAGCAAAAGCTAGAGTACTAATTTTATTTTAACACATAAAACTGTAAGGGTCCATTTGTACTGTAATATTTTCCAGAGTTAAACTCAGATTTGACTGTGTATAGTAATTCTGAACAGCGCAGTGTCGAAGAAAATGCCATCGTGTGTAATTACAGTTAGCCGAAATTGTTTTCCCAATTCTGTGTCTGATTGAAATGTGGTGTTGTTTCAATCTCCCAAGTAAAGCGACGTTACGGTCGTCCAAATTAATTACTCGATTCAAATGGGCTAGAATTATATTTTAATCTCCGCTAAGCACCTTGAAATGCCGCACCAAAATAAAGACTTTCAACACTGCGGGTCCGAAATAAAGAGGCTTCCAAGACTGTATTGATTGTTTGTAACCTGTAGTCGATGGCACAAACTAAATCAGATAATTGAAGTCGGTGTCAAGCTAATTGGATTATTGCTTTCACCCCGAAGAGATAGCCATCCACCAGAGCATAAGGATGGCTACATTAGTGGAGTGTGTCAGACATCTGTCATTTGACGGCACTGTCACTGCCCTGGACTGTGGCTATGGGCTCCCATCAAGGAGGCTGAAATTGATTCGAAATATAAACTGTAATCATTTCTCTGTTCAGGTGACCCGTCTGGCAATCTTGTCGACCCATGAATTGGTCATTGTTTTATGATTTCTACAGAGGACTGGGACATTTAATTTTCAGATTGAATGACCTGATACTATAGCATATCCCAGCTGTTTATTGGTCATACGTATACATGCCAATTGGTTCTTGAAGTGGGGTCCAAGGACCCCCAGAGGTCCTTGAGGGGGTTCCAAGGGGTCCCCAGGAAAATGAGGAACAGTTTAAATAACTTGGGCCCTATTGTATGTTTTGCTATTCAAAAATAGCCAATCTACAGTTGGGTGCCACCGATATTGTCCCTTATCATTTGACCCATTTAGGCCTGACCTCAAAATTTAAAAAAAATCCTTCTAAATCCTCCAGTTTTCTGAAATAAATATTTTCACGATTTTTCAAAAATAGCAGACCTACAAGCTCGTAGCGCGCCACTCGGTGGCGCGCTATGAGCTTGTAGATCTGCTATTTTTCAATAGCTAAATTATAACATAATGTTTAAAACACCAAAAGGGGTTCCCGCCCAAAATGGGTTAACTGTCCTTTTGCGCAGATCACGCAAACCTCAGCAAAAAGAAAAGGACAATATCGATGGCCTCCAACTGTACAAGCTTAATGTGTTGCAATGCAAGACATTGCGCGCTTGTAGATTGGCATTTTTTTTTTAAATATTTTTTAAACTAAAGATGAATCTTCTCTTATGGTTTTTTTTTTGGCACTTTTCTTTTAAAATGGGGCTCTGCCGCCAAAATAAATACATATTAATTTGGGGATCCTTGACATGACATTTTGGGGAACCACTGTTCTGCTACTGAGTGGGCAGGCTTTTCCTTTTGTGAGGTTGTTTTCTAATTTCTTAATGAGAAAACATCGCCCTTGATTAATGAATTGGATCAAATGACCACTAACGGTTAGTATATTGAGCACCAATCCCAGTAGCCAGTTGATGAAAGCAGTGTAGGAGCGACTATTCCCCCTGTGTCTGCTCGCCTCCAGTCCTTCAAACATGGTTTATGCAAATAAGCCCGCTATTTGCATAGACATAATTAGGTAATTACAAATCGTTTGGCTATGAGCTCAAGCATGTGCAGAGACCAAAGATGTTACATCAGTCATAATGTACTGTACTGCGTTAATGAATTGCTTCCGAACAGAAGAGGCATTATGACATGTGTTATAGCATATGTTGTGTCAGACCTTTTGCTCAAGATGACAGGTGACATTTTCATAACGCTTAGTTAATGATGAGCGGTGAATTACACTAATACCCCACAGCCTGTGGAGAGGCTGGGAATCAATTAAAGCAAATGGGCTTCCAACTGGACCTGGAAAAAGTGGGGAACTGTGAATGGATACAAATCAACGCAAATAGCGAATACTAGCCTTCAAATTACTGTTCTCCAATTGGTCTCAATGCATAACTTTTATTTTATTTTTCTTTGTTTTACCTCTAAGTCTAAATCCCCAAAACTGTCATTTTCTATAGTGAACAGCACTTATTTGTTCTGCTATTGACTGTCACAATGACTTGTCACTTACATTTTCTAAGACATTTGAATTTCAAATGTCTATTTTAGACACGTGTGTGTGCGTGCTTGCGTGCGTGCGTGCGTGCATGCGTTCGTTATAAGCAGATTACAGTGCATTTACTATACTTGACGTATCATTATACAATGCGTTAAATGTGTTATAATTATTGGTATAAAGCATTGTGCATATTTATGAGTGCCTGCTTATAACCGTAATGTTGTGGTATATATATCAATGCCGGTATATTATGTAATTAAAGAGAAAATATATAGTCCCTGAGCTGAAACGTAACGAGTGTAATTGCATAAAATCTCAGAACATGAATCATACATGTTCTGCTGTCTGTTATTTACAAGTGTATGATCAAAACTTCAAAGGTACTTTTTTTGTACTTCTCATGAACAAACCCAAAGCCACACTGAAAACAACTGAAAAGCTAATTTTTACGGTAACAGGACAGGTGGGCACCTTGGACATCTGGGCACCTCAGTGTAAAAAAAGTTTTGTCCAAAATGTTACTCTACATCTGACCTCAAATCCTTAGATCTCCATATATGGAGCTGACCTGTTCTGACATTCCATATGTTGATCCTTCCACATCCATCCATCCTCTTCGAAGTCTCCCTTTTGACTGATACCTGTCCATTTAAACTCTAGAGCCTGTCCCAAAGTTATTAGTGCAGCCGCACCCGGCAGCCGGCGAAAGCTAGAGTTCTGAACAGGCCCGAAAATTAAGATCTTGCCCCCCAAGCCCCCATGCCAAAGCGCCAGCGCTCGCCCAGCAGTCTGCTGTCACCCAGGCGCATATGTTGATCTGACCCCCAATAGGCCTATCTCACAGCCCGCTTTCCACGCCCACTTCCGGTAAATAGTGGTGTCTTTAACATGAGCATTTACACGTTTATTTCTCTGGAGAATCTAAGTACATTTTCTAATGTAAAAATGTGACAGACCAATATTATTATGAAGCAAACAAGATGGTAAATCAGGTCGAACAGATAGAACAAACCTTACCTTGAGAAAACAAAAGTTGTAGACTTCTTAAATTACCTCTGTTAACATGTAGCGTCTATGGAGTGATGTCACGCTATCACCACTAACCCCGAAAGGGGGCGTATTTAGGGGGGCGGGGAAATTCTGTGAGATAGGGTTATTCCAAAGCGCCAGCGCTCGCCCAGCAGCTGCCTGTCGCCCAGGCGGATGCGTGCACGCTTCTTGCCCTCAGGCGTCTTACTGGTACAATTGCTACAAATTGCTACCAAACCTGTATATCCGGTCATTTTGGGGCATAAACAAGAAGTTGAAGGATAGAACTAAGTAATGATGTACTGTACATGTTCAAATCATGTATAGCATACTTTACATCAGTGGTTCCCAAAGTGGGGTCCGGGGACCCTCAGGGGTCCTTGAGGGAGTTCCAGGGGGTCCCCAGCTAAATGATAGTTTGGAACCACATGGTCCCTTATGGGTCTGTAACTCTGAGAGTGTACAAATGGGTTCCATTTGGTTCCATTTGTACACCCTCAGAGTTAAATGAACAGGACTTTTACAATATAAATTGGGGGTCCCAGAGATAGAAATGCCATTAAATGGGGGTCCGTAGACTAATGAATGCATGTCAAACTAGGGGGTCCTTGAAATTAAACGGGTTGAGAATCACTGCTAGAGCCGTAAAAATCTTCTCTTATGTCCCTGGCATATCTTTTCAAATGTGGGTCCGCAAGCTAATTAGTGTCAATTTTCGGGTCCTTGGCGTAAAAAGGTTTGGGAACCACTGCTTTACATTACTTAAGACCATTTTTAAAAATTATTATTATTATTACATTTTGACCAAAATAGCTAATTTGACATTGAGGTGCCCACCCAGTGCCGGTTCTAGGAGTAAGGTGGCCCTAAGCAAGTTTCTTTTCTGTGCCCCCCCCCCATGCACTGCCACGCCGGGGGGGGCTGTAGCAGATAATTATTGCTCAGAAGTATTGATACCAAAGAAGGCTGTGGGAATATTTAAAATGGCTGTTATGATGTTATTGAAATGTTTATTTTATTTCAAAAAAGTGTTTTAAACATTTTTAGCTTAAAAAGAAAAGTTGATGATGATGAATGACCTGTGCAGGCTGCCTGGGCGCTGCAAAATATTCCTTTGATAAGCCCAGAACAGACGTGAGCGATCTCGCTGCTTCTGGTTTGCTGTGATCTTTCTTAGTTTCATTATTAAACATAAACAAACTGCTTCACGGCGATGCTGGTTACACCAATGTTGCTGTATGGTAACTAAGTGATTTGCTTTTACATACATGGATAAGCAAATACAAATTCAATTCCAAAGCAGGATGTACAGTGGCCTCGCAGTGGCCAGACGCGAATCTGCCGGTGGCAAAACAGAAAATTGCCTTCGGCGGATTACGTTACTCATATCACACTGTGGTGGATATCATATCCACGACAGTGTATGAGTGTGATGAGTCTGGCCAAGAAGCCAGGCTAGGTGTACAGTTTTCACGGTGCGTGAAACCGTGGCGGGCAGGGGAAAAAAAAATGTCTTCGGATCTCTGAATTGATTGGATTTAGCCCCTATACTTATCGCATCACTGTCTGATTTTCCCCAGAGCAAGACGATACCTTCGAGTTCGTCATCGTGTCGCTGACGGGCCAGACGTGGAACTTTGAGGCGCCAACGTTCGAGGAGAGGGAACTGTGGGTCCAGGAGATCGAGAACCAGATCTTCGCCAGCCTGCAGTCTTGCGAGAGCATGAAGAACAAGGTGGGCCGTAGATCGATGTTAGACCAAACGGTAGAATTCTGAGATATCACAGGCTAACTGCAGCATCCTCATCCTTCCCTCATGCTCTTCTCTAAAGCATGTGGTTCCCAAACTTTTTCATGTCAAGGTACGCCAGGGATAACCTGACTCCGCCAGATGGGACGGGATCAAGGCAGGACTGTGTATGCCTTGATCCCGCCTCTAGCTGCCGCTGATTGGCCAGGCCGTTTGGTGGCCGGAGCATCAAGTCTGCCTGAGAGTTCCCAGATGGGAGCAGGAGGGGGGAACCCAGTGTACTCTCTGCTGCCCCATCTGGCGGAGTCAGGTTATGCCAGGGACCCCCATAAGAGATTTTTTTTACGGCTCTAGCAGTGATTCTCAACCATTTTAATTTCAAGCACCCCCAGTTTGACATGCATTAGTCTATGGACCCCCCCATTTAATGGCATTTCTATCTCTGAGACCCCAATTCATGCTGTAAAATAAATGTTAATTTAACTCAAGAGTGTATAAATGGAACCAAACGGACCTGTTAGATTCCATTTGTACACTCTCTGAGTTACAGATCCATAAGGGTCCACTTGGTTCCTAACTATCATTTAGCTGCGGACCCCCTGGAACTCCCTCAAGGACCCCTGGGGGTCCCCGGACCCCACTTTGGGAACCACTGTTCTAAAGGCAAAAAAAAGAAAAGAACAAACAGCAACGTATAGACAGGGTGCAATGGCTTTTTGGAGCATTTTATTTTGAAGTTTCACTCTGAAACGGAAGAGCGTCCCATCCCTTCAGGCTATGGGTCGTAGCTCTGCTACATGCGTGCACGCGAGCGTGCGCGCACACACGCACGGGCAGTTTGTTTACAAGTCACAGCAAAGCCTGTGGGTTATTTTTAACCTATGATGTTTTCAGATACATATTTTAGCGTGCTGATTATGTCACCGTGAATGAGATTAAAAAGGGAGTAGTTCTGTAATCAAAACCAGCTGTGTTTGGAGGACGCGCAGCGATGGGAATCAACCAGGTGAATGAAATCAAGATTCATTTTTATTCATGCAGGAATCGACACGTTATCACGCAGCACGTTTTTGTTCAACAAGGAAGTAATTCAATTGGATATTTATGGACTTTTGATATAAAAATACACCAAAATGGAAATGCAAATTTCCCCATTGTTTTGGCTTAGATTGTTAGGTATTCCCATATGATGACCGCGGATATAAAAGTGTGAAAAACTTATTTCTCTACATCCTTAACCCATTCTGGACGGGAACCCATTTTGGTGTTTTAACTAAGCATTATGTTATACTTTAGCTATTGAAAAATAGCAGATCTACAAGCTCATAGCACGGCACTCGGTGCCGCGCTTTGAGCTTGTAGATCTGCTATTTTTGAAAAATCGTGAAAATGCGGCACAAAGCGGAGCACTCATCAATGTGTGAGGCACTGACTCACCTGCATGGTGGCTCACTCTGGTGGCGCACCTCACGAGTTCAAAGGCCACACTGTTGCTGTTTGTTCTCAATAAATCTCAAGTGCTTTTGTTTTAAAAACCCTAGCACATAACACAGCACGTTGAGTGAACCAAAACGAGCGCCCCCCCCCCCCCCCCCCCCCCCCCCCCCCCCCCCTCCACACACACACACACACACCCCAAAATTGGTTTCGGAATAGCAGACACGCCTGTTCCTGTTGCCTCATTTACATTTCCCTTCCTCTTTTCTCTCTCTCTCTCTTGCCCTTCTCCTCTCCTCACCCCTGTAAAAGCCGTCACATGCAGGAGGCTGTCAGACAGGTGCAGTGCAGTGTGGGAGATCTCTTATTAGAACTGACAGACATCAAGAGCTAGAACACGGCCTGTGTCAGTGCGCTGGGGGGGGGAGACAGCACCGCATTTTCATATTCATACGTCTCCTCCGTCTCGCTCTTCTCCTCAAAGCTTTTTCTTTTCTTTTTTTTAAAGATGCTTTTCTCTCCTTCTATTACTTTCTCTGTAATAAGCTCTCACAGAATTTCCCCGCCCCCCTTAATACGCCCCCTTTCGGGGTTAGTGGTGATAGCGTGACGTCACTCCATAGACACTACATGTTAACCGAGGTAATTTAAGAAGTCTACAACTTTTGTTTTCTCAAGGTAAGGTTTGTTCTATCTGTTCGAGCTGATTTACCATCTTGTTTGCTTCATAATAATATTGGTCTGTCACATTTTTACATTAGAAAATGTACTTAGATTCTCCAGAGAAAAAAACGTGTAAATGCTCATGTTAAAGACACCACTATTTACCGGAAGTGGGCGTGGAAAGCGGGCTGTGAGATAGGCCTATTTGAAGCCAGCAATGATGATGTGCCTGCTCTTAATCTTTCTTTTAATGTGGTGATATGATATACCTTCCCGCCCCCTCTCTCTTTTCCTTCATTTCTTGCAGTCTCGGTTAGGCAGCCAAAGTGACGCACTGACAATGCAGTCCGTAAGGAACGTGAGGGGGAACAGCTTCTGTGTGGACTGTGACGCGCCCAGTGAGTATACACCACACTTCACCGTCCACACTCGGCTCAAGTGTTAACCCATTCTAAAAAATGTCTTCTACATCCTGACAGTTTTCTGAAAAAGCTATGTTTCTATGTCAGTCGGTCTTTGATTTTTCAAAAATAGCAGCGCGCTACGAGCTTGTAGATCTGCTATTTTTCAATAGCTAAAGCATAACATAATGCTAACACCAAAAGGGGTTCCCGCCCAAAATGGGTTAAAGCAGAATTTGCAATAAACATGTACTCTGTTATGTATTGTACACCAGTGGTTCCCAAACTTTTTCATGTCAAGGACCCCCAAATCGGCACTAATTAGCCTGCGGACCCCCCATTTGAAAAGATACGCCAGGGACCCCCATAAGAGAATACTTTTACGGCTCTAGCAGTGATTCTCAACCCGTTTAATTTCAAGGACCCCCAGGTTTGACATCCATTAGTCCACGGACCCCCATTTAATGGCATTTATATCTCTGGGACCCCCAATTTATTTTGTAAAATCAATGTTAATTTAACTCTGGAACCAAATGGACCCCGACGGGTCCATTTGGTTCCAGAGTTAAATTAACATTGATTTTACAAAATAAATTTGTCCACTCTCAGAGTTACAGACCCATAAGGGTCCATTTGGTTCCAAACTATCATTTGGCTGGGGACCACCTGGAACTCCCTCAAGGACCCCTGGGGGTCCCCGGACCCCACTTTGAGAACCACTGATGTAGACAGTAAAACAAATCCATACATTTCTCTTTTTTTTTATAATTCAAAATTGTATTTCTTTTTCAAAATTGTACAAGATCTGTTTTTGTTTGGTCTCCCTGCACTTGTATTGTATCGAGACATTTACATCCTGGGGTCGGGTAGGTTCACTACTGGCTGACACACGAGGTATTGCATGAATCTCAAAATGTAACATCTCTGTCAGCAGTAGTAATCTCAGGACTTCAAATCTCAGGTTCAAATCCCGGAGGGGACATAAATCGTATGGATTGCAAGTCACAAATACCAGGTTACACATGTGACCAAATGGACCCGTATAAGCAGGGCTGGTGGAAGCGCAAGTGCCATGTCTCTAGGTCTAGGGGTACCATAGGTCAGGGGTCCTCAACGTTTTTGGTCGGGGACCCCCGGAAATGCTTTGGCAATGTCTCGGGACCCCCGCCCCGTCCCCTCCCGACCCCCAATATAAATTGACTGCTACAATCTACAACCTTAATAATAATAGAGACAATACACCATAAATAAATACTGAAACCAGATATAATTGAGAACCCCTGCCATAGGGCATAGTTATAATGTATTATTGTGCTCTCTACCGAGCTACCCAACACATTCAGGAGTCAGAAGAGAAGACAAAAATAGACCCCGTGAATCAAACAGTTGAAAATAATTGGGCGGCAAAACAGACGGCATACTGTAAGTGTGTGGGCGTTGGCGTGCGAGTGCTCGTTTCTGCGGGCGCTATCCCTGGTACCTGGTGCTGAATGGAGAGGAGTAGAACTTTAGGCCCTAATTCTATTTATTCCTGAATGTAAATGGAAGTTTGTTTTCTGTGAGTGTGAGTGTGTGTGTGAGCTGTGTGGCATGAGAAGAAAATAGACAAAATATAGTCAAACACTCTTGAAGTTAAAAATTGATAAATTAACACTGATGATTTAACTGCATAGTGTCTTGAACTTTTGATGCACATCTTGCATCAATGATGCACATCTTGATGTGCAAAAGAAACGTTGTTAGAACCCCTGACCTACAGTAGTATGACTTGTGATGCTTAGGGATCATGCAGTGAATCAATGGATAATCTGAAGTCCCTTATAACCGTTTTCTCTTACCTTCCCCCCCACACAATCCCCTCGTCCGTCCGGCCATCCATCGCAGACCCGGACTGGGCCAGTTTGAATCTGGGTGCCTTGATCTGCATCGAATGTTCGGGCATCCACCGGAACCTGGGCACCCACCTGTCTCGCGTCCGCTCCCTGGACCTGGACGACTGGCCCGTGGAGCTCAGCATGGTGATGACGGCCATCGGCAACGCCATGGCCAACAGCGTGTGGGAGGGCTGCGTGGAGGACTACTCCGAGTCCAAGCCCGACACAGAATGCAGCAGGTTAGTCTCCATGAACCAAACAGCGTGCGGGTAGGGCTGTGTGGAGGGCTATACTCCAAGCCCAGCACAGAATGCAGCAGGTTAGTCTCCATGGCAGACAGCGTGTGGGTAGGGCTGTGTGGAGGGCTATACTCCAAGTTGTTGTTGGCTTGTGGTGGACATTTTTGTCAACATACGGGTTTTTTTTGCCACGGACATACAAAAGGAGTGGACAATAATCAGTGGCGTGCACAGACCTTTAGAGGGTCAGGTGCTCAAGTGAAGAAGAAAAAAAGGGCGCCTTGTGCAGCGCGTGGAACCGGCCGGTTGCCTTAATAGTGTGACATTTATAGATTTTGGGGCATAAATAATATATTAGAAGCTTTTTTATCAAGAATTGATCAATGTCACCATGGTCAACATACTGTACACTGTACACTGTACAAAAAATATATTATTTTTTTTCTTCTTCAAAAGGGCACATTGCTGTCCAGAGGGCAAATGGCAGGTGCTCTAGCACCAACTAGTGTCTATCTGTGCACGCCACTGACAATAATACCAGAAACACATAGATAGCCCTGAATAACACTAGGTCTGTAACTCTGAGAGTGTTCAAATGGAACCAAACGGACCCTTACGGGTCCGTTTGGTTCCATTTGAACGCTCTCAGAGTTAATGGGGTCTTTGAAAATACAACATTTGAGAACCACTAGTACCAGTTGGACTCCTAATGTGCCATAGTGTCATAAGAAATAATTGCCATACTTATTCTGGAGAAAACCTGGAGACTGACATTCAGTGGGTGGGTGTTATGATAAAAAATTAGAACATTATAATGGTGTGTAAAATCAAAAATGTACGACGGACAAGACCAAGTCTTTGCCACGGACACATTTGTCCGTCTACAGACATGTTGGTGACCCCTGGATTAGTCTCTCTGTTCACCGTCGAACATCGTTCACTGCTCATCAAAGCATTCACAGCGAAATCCTCAGTGTCCATTTGACACCAAGAACGCCCAGGACGAAGTTCTTTGTCCTTTCTATTAGTAACGCCCGACGCCCAGGACGGAGTTTTGTCCAAAAGACAAAGTTTATTGATATGAAAACGGATCGCATCGCTTCCACAGCCTGGGAGCGCCTGTTGTGCAATCCTCGATGTTGCGCAACAGTGAGACGTCATCGAACATCTTAAAAAATCTTCTAAATCCTCCAGTTTTCTGAAATAAATATTTTCACGATTTTTCAAAAATAGCAGACCTACAAGCTCGTAGCGCGCCACTCGGTGGCGCGCTACGAGCTTGTAGATCTGCTATTTTTCAATAGCTAAATTATTTAAAACACCAAAAGGGGTTCTCACCCAAAATGGGTTAAATAACCCCGGACAATTAAGGTGTTAACCAATTCAACACATTCGGTTTACTCATTTGGTTACACTTGATCACATCATTTTCAAATCATCGGAATCGGATCGGGAGCCAGAAAACGTGATCCAGGACATCCCTAGTATCAATATTATATCCATATCATGACTGGATATTGTCTGTGATTTGGGACATTGTACTATTGTGATATGGCATAAACGTGTTCTATAAAATATAAATATCGGATCGGGAAAAATCGGTATCGGCAGATGCTCCGAATCAAATCGGACCGGGAGCAAAATTACGTGATCGGGACATGCCTATAGATTTTCCTGTATAGGATATCTTGTTTTCTTTTTTAGTTTTCATGCATTTTCTTTCATACATTTTATTGACATTCCACGATTCCATATTGTCAGTTCTACTTTATGTGTTGACTGTCTGCCCTATATTTCCTTCACTGTAGCCCCTGTCTGTCTTGTATGCCCCTGCATGCCATCTTTGTCTCCTCTGTCAACCCATAACTCATGGACAGGGTGCTGCGCGTGACATCATTTTGCACCTAGCTGCTAAATGCCCTGACTTGTTCCGGATAGATCAAGCCGGTCACTTGACATGTCAGTGCTGGTAATCTAATGGTGAGAAAGACTTAATTACCCCACAAGGCAGTGAAGCCACTGGGAGACTACGACTAAAACTAAAATAGATATTTGCTGCCAAAAACAACAGCGACATGGACAGGGTTCGAATGCACAATACTTTGTAGATTATTGGTCTCTCCCATTGACTGTGTACATTCTTTAAGCTCTACATTTGACTGTGTGTGTGTGTGCGTGCGTGTGTGGGCAGGGGACTCATCCAAATTCTCTCCAAATGGTCTCACAAAAAGCAGTGTCCTGGTCACCTAAAAGAATACTTATACAATCTAACAAAGACAGTTCCACATTTATGTCACCCTGGTCCTCCGTATACTATATAGTATATACCACGTTTACCATAACCCTAAAGTTATACCTCCCCTGTCCATGTCGCTGTTGTTTTTGGCAGCAAATATCTATTTTAGTTTTCGGTTATCGGCTATTTTCAGCATGCAACAAATTGTAAAATGACTTAGACTGGAACTCTTGTCCCTTCCTAACATTTTAGTCTAGTTTTTATATGGTGATGAAATTGTCAGTAAATGTAGTCTTGGGTTTTAGTCATCATAGCTTAGTTTTCATTTTAGTTTCCGTTTAGTTTCCGTCAGTGGAAAAAGGTAGTCGACGAACATTTTTCGTCTTGGTTCTTTAGTCGACGAAATCAACACTGCGGTACCGTACGTAGTACAGTATACTATGATTGTTTATCTCTTGGTGACAGGTGAGGCCTAGCGTCCCGGGCGTCTGAATAATGACCTGCTGTGTCTCTGTGCACATAATTAAGCACACCATTATGGTTAAGGCCCACCTCGATGGCCATGGGCCCTCGGGCCTCAACCTGTGCCGTCATGTATCCATCACTCACAGTGGCCTGGTCATCACTCTCTCTCTTTCTCTCTGTCTGTCTCTCTGTCACAGGCTAGGGGGGGGACAGCTCTTCAGGGTCTCTATCCCTGGGTATTGTCTGTTAAACGTTAATGCACTATTATTGACACATTAGCTGAACTTCTTAAACCCATTTCGACCTGAGAACTGATTCTACAAAATGCCTTTTTCCAAATCAAAAGATTTGGTGGTGCTCAAACTATATCATGTCAAGGGACTCCAAAAAATGATATGTAATTGGCTGCCAACCGCCATCTGAAAATATGTTGTTTCAGGGACCTCTACCGCCCCCCCCCCCCCCCCCCCCCCCCCCAACAAACACACACACACACACACACACAGTCACAGTCACACACACACACACCCCGCCCCAGATGAGTTAAAACGTTTGCTGTGAAAGAACATATATATATTCAAAGATTTGCACACACGTTTTCACGATTTTTCTAAAATAGCAGATCTCCAAGCTCGTAGCGCGGCGCTCTGCTATTTTTGTGGTTAAAGGGGCATTCCACTCATTTTCAACATTTTACTATGTCATTAATATACCTTAGAGCCGTTGTGTGGAAATAATAAAAATGTCCCCCCATTCTGTGTTTCCTAGAACTGTAAGTATCAAAAAAATCATTAACATGGTGAAACACATCTTGATGACATCATCAAGATGTGTTTCACCATGTTAATGATTTTTTTCAGATCTCCAGTTCTAGGAAACACAGAATGGGGGGACATTTTTATTATTTCCACACAACGGCTCTAAGGTATATTAATGACATAGTAAAATGTTGAAAATGAGTGGAATGCCCCTTTAATAATCTATAAGGTGACACAGATGCCTCCTCAGGTCTAAATGAGTCAAACTCACTTTGTCCAATTGCGATTGCGACAGTTGCCATGATTACTATACTTTCCGTGCTGCAATTAACTTGACTTAATTTCGAGTAATTTATGCGTACACAAATGTCGATCTGTGACGCATACATCGTGAGTTCATACATCTGCTATGCTGTGTGTCGAGCGAGGGAGCATAGATTACGCATTATTTTCCTGAAGAATGGAGTATATTGGAGTATATGGAGTATATGGAGTATATTCTAGTCACGTTCTTAGCTTACGCATGTTTCGCGATAAATGCATTTTACATATGTGATGTACTCCCATGCTTTTTGTTCTTGCTTAATGTAAGTCGCTCTGGATTAAGAGCGTCTGCTAAATGCCTAAATTGTAAATTGTAAATTGTATATATATATATATATATATATATATAGCATTCTATGATTAGCCCATTCTGGACGGGACCCCCTTTTGGTGTTTTTTAACTAAGCATTATGTTATACTTTAGCTATTGAAAAATAGCAGATCTACAAGCTCATAGCTTTCGGAGAGATCCGTTCTTGTTCGCATTTGAAACCATCTTCAGCCAATAGAATAGAATTCAACAAACTTGTGTGCAAATCTAAAAAGATTTAACCCATTTAGACCCAAGGACGATTCTACAACTGCCTTCTAAATACTGACAGTGTTTCTGAAAAAACCCTATGTTTTCGTCAGTCGTTCTCAAACATTTTCATGTTGAGGACCCCCAAAATTATATGTATTTGCCGCCGACCCCCCCCATCTGAATATGTTGTTCCAGGGACCTCCCAGAAGCAAGGATTTGAGTTAAAAACTTTCGCTCTGAAAGAATATCTATTGAAAGATGTGCGCCACATTTTCACAATCTTTCAAAAAAGGAAAAAAAAAAGAAAACCTTGTAGATCTGCTATTTTTCAATAGCTAAAGTATGACATAATGCTTAAAACACCAAAAGGGGTTTCCGTCCTGATAAACATCACCACAATGTACTGTAGGTATATATATATATATATATATCCAATCATGCTCTTTTATCTAGTCTAGACAGATTATTTTTCCTGATCCATCCTCCCCACTCTGGTCACTTCTGAATTGAGTGATGGGCCGGCCTACAGTTATGTATTGACTGGTATGTGGGGTGAGGTAATTCTCTTCTACAACTGTCTGCGTTGGGTGGCCTCAGGGCAGGCATTGAGGTTCTTCATTGTCCCAAAAAAACAGAAAATTCAGATCTTAACACATTTAGGCCTGACGTCGAAATTAAAAAAATGTCTTCTAAATTCTGACAGTTTTCTGAAATACCTCATGTTTCTGTATCAGTGGTGCGCAATATTTCATGTCAAGGACCCCAAAAATTATATGTATTATATGTACCCCCATCTGAAAATATGTTGTTCCAGGGACCCCCCCCCCCCCTCCCCCCCCATAAGCAAAGATGAGTTCGCTCTGAAAGAATATATATTCAAAGATTTGCGCCACATTTTCAACAATAGCAGACCTACAGTATGAGCTTGTAGATCTGCTACTTTTTCAATAGCTACAGTATAACATAATGCTTACAACACCAAAAGGGGTTCCCGCCCCCAAAATGGTTTAATACTGTAACCTGCCATTAGTAACCACCATTCGTTTTTCACTGTCAAAACAGTAAGTCTGTCATGATGGAGCTTTCAGGAAAACAGCCCACTTCCTTACATCCTTACACCTGTAAACCTAGCTGTGACGATACAACATTCTGAAGGCTTGTTGATGATGACGTGGTTAATTCTCAACAAATGATAGCAGTGTCATCAGAATGTATGTGATCATATTTGACCATATTTGACCATTTCACCATGCCGTTTGTGTTGAATAGGGTTTATGTCATTTCGATGTAGGCTACTGTGACCTTGCACTCGTAAGATAACTAGATAAGACGGACGGTTACGTGTCTAAATTGTATAAAATTGTAGGTGTATTTTTGCTTGTAGAATTGTCGTTTTCTCAGGGCAGAAGACATCGCAATCATACTGGTGGTCTGGCATGATTAGCCCATTAACGAGTCACGGTAGACTGCAGACCACTTTCCAAAGCATACCATATGGATTGCTTGATTTTCAATTTTCAATCCATTTCAGTACAGTATATGAAACGGAACTTGCACAGACTTGAAACTTGTTCAAGATGGTAAAACCGACACACTAAATATCATTGTATTTTATTTTATTTTATTTTTGTCGGATTGAGTCTAGCTGAAAATAGTCCCTGGAGAAAACAGAAAAGATTGATTTCCGAATGAAATTCAAATGTGACTTATTAACTGTGCAATCATGTTTAGCCAACATTGACTCAATTACTTAGGTAAACTTATTAACGTTTAAATGGTCTGTTTATGTATGATATATCACCAAAGCTAAGGACAGACACTGACATGTAGGCTATTGAAGCTGGTATGGTCCAGGAACCCCTTTTGGTGTTTCAAGCATTATGTTATACTTTAGCTATCGAAAAATAGCAGATCTACAAGCTCGTAGCGCGGCACCGAGTGCCGCGCTACGAGCTTGTAGGTCTGCTATTTTTGAAAAGTCTTGAAAATATGGTGCAAATCTTTGAATATATATTATTTCAGAGCGTTTTTCAAGTCAAATCATTGCTTCCGGGGAAGTCCCTGGAACATCATATTTTCAGATGGGGGTCAGCGTGGCCAAATACAGATAATTCTGGGGGTCCTTGACAGGAAAAAGGTTGAACACCCTTACCACTGCCATAGAAACCATTTTTCAGAAAACTGTTAGGATTTAGAAGAATCCTTTTTTTAGAATCGTCCTCAGGTCTAAATGGGTTAAGCTATAAAGTGACTAAAAGGGGGGGTGTTTATTCTTACCTTCCTACTGATTGATTGATTGATTGATTGATTGATTGATTGATTGATTGATTGATTGATTGAAATATTTATTAACAGTTTGCAGAATTACAGTACATTTCAAGCACAACTCAATACAAAGACTGTTAACTGTGAGTGGACGACCCAATAAAGCGTTACACTTGTTTACAAGAGGGTCCACCTTGTTCAATTAATCAAAACATTTAGAGACGTACAAATAGACACTAATATATAGCCAAAGAACAGAACAGGAATTCATCACATACAACTCGTACGTACACCATCATCACACTATACCTCCCATATATAAGCTGCTCTCGTCTTGAGAGAAGCCTAGATTTTAATTGTGTCACTCGGGGAGACACGTAGCAGCTTTGTGATGGCACCTCGGCAGACAGTGTATGGCTCCCAACCTCCCAACTAAACATCAGTGACAACCTAATCTAAACGATTCAGTAACTACCTGAATATGAACTCAGCATCTGATTGAATGTCTACTGCAAGACTAGTTTTACCCCCCCGTCTCTTTGAGATTTAACCCATTTAGACCTGAGGACGATTCTAAAAAAAAAAAAATGTCTTCAAAAGTCTGGACAGTTTTCTGAAATACCTATGTTTCTATGTCAGTGGTTCTCAACCTTTTTCATGTCAAGGACCCCCAGAATTATCTGTATTTGGCTGAACATATGTAGGCCTCGTTCCAGGGACCCTCCCCCTTCCCAGAGGCAAAGATTTGAGTTTAAAACGTTCGCTCTGAAAGAATATATATATTCAAAGACTTGCGCCACATTTTCAAGATTTTTCAAAAATAGCAGATCTACAAGCTCGTAGCGCGGCACTCGGTGCCGCGCTACGAGCTTGTTAGATCTGCTATTTTTCAACAGCTAAAGTATAACATAATGCTTAAAACACCAGAAGGGGTTCCCCGCCCAGAATGGGTTAAGTTAGGAGGCATTCATCCACAAGATTGGTTTAGCGTTATGATATTCTGAATGGAAAGAGAGAATGCAACATATAGATTTGCCGTATACGCGGATGCAGGCGGCGACACTGAAATTATTAGTCCACAACATCATGCTGATTGCTTGGCGTTGGTGTGTGCGTGCGTGCGTGCGTGCGTGCGTGCGTGCGTGCGTGCGCGCACTGTATATGTATGCATTTGGGGGAGTCACATTTTGGGGAGTCCTCTGCACTGTACAGAGAACAACCATAGAAGCAGAGGTCAAACTATATGCCCGCCATACCGTATCAATCACACGGCAGTCGTAGAATACACACAAATTCATGGCTGAGCCTAAACGTTGGCAGGCAAGTCAATGGGTTATCTTGCCACAAATAATCTGCCCACCCATAAATTTGCAGGAGCCACGCGCATGCACACCCCTGAACTTATAGTCCGCAAACTGGAGGGGAGTAGTTTGTTTAATTAGCGCCTGGCAGTCGCCTTGTTTTGCACACCACCTCTAATTGCTTGGCACGCTCCCGATAGAAAATGTGCCACTGAGTATTTTTGACAGAGAGAGAGAGAGAGAGAGAGAGAGAGAGGTGGGGGAGAGGGTGTGGGGGTTGTCCAGTTGCTCGTTCTAACCTCGGCCTCTGCCGGACACAGTGCGCGTGCACCCACCCACCCACTCGCACAAATGCACACATGGCGGTTTTCATTTGGGCGGAGATGTCCTGGAGCATGGGACGGATGTGGACGGCTATCCCTCATTGACGCGCGGCCCCTCTCACTGTCACCCTCTGTGGGCTCGGCGCGGCGCCCACGGCCACAGGCAGGTAATAGCTCTGATGAGAGCCCTCCACTTTGTTTCAGAAATAACCCATTCTGGGCGGGGAACCCTCTTTTTGGTGTTGTTTCAAGCATTGTGTTATGCTTTTAGCTATTTAAAAATAGCAGATCTACAAGCTCCGAGTGCCGCGCTACGAGCGTGTAGGTCTGCTATTTTTGAAAAATCGTGAAAATGTGGCGCAAATCTTTGAATATATATCCTTTCAAAGCGAACGTTTTTAACTCAAATCTTTGCTTTTGGCCGGGGGGGTCCCTGGAACAACATATTTTCAGATGGGGGGGTCGGCGGCCAATTGCATATAATTCTGGGGCTCCTTGACATGAAAATGTTTGAGAACGACCGACACAGAAACATGGGTTTTTCAAGAAAACTGTGATTTAAAAGACATTTGTAGAATCGTCCGGGTCTAAATGGGATAATTTGCCACTCCTGCCGCCTGCAGGGGCCGCGCGGTAATAAAAATGAATCACACCACTAACCTCTTCAAGCCCCAACCGGACCCGCTGATAGTTTTTAACTCTCTCCGCTCCGATCCGATTGGCTTCTTGGCCCGTTCCTTCCTCAGCTGTTGCTACGTCTAGCGCTGATGTGTGCCATGACGAGACGCTGTGGGAACCAGTGCGATCGGGTGGTTCTGGGGTTGGGTGTCGCCATTTAATGAGCTCGCCCTGACTCTCCGTCCTGAAGATCAGTCCCCCGAAACCTGCGGAGCGAGGCTGCAGGGCTACTCACAGGTTAGGGGTGCTGGAAAATGCCAACTCTCTGAAGAGCCTTTTAGAATAGCTGGCCTTGCCAGGAGCCCTGGTGGAGGTGGGGTAATTAATTTAGACAAATGAACGGCTAGGTCTTTCCGGCTAAAGGCCCCCCCCCCCCCCCACCCACCCTCTCTTTCTCTCTCTCTCTCCATGTCTCTCTCTCTCTCTCTCTCTCTCTCTCTCTCTCTCTCTCTCTCTCTCTCTCTCTCTCTCTCTCTCTCTCTCTCTCTCTCTCTCTCTCTCTCTCTCTAAATGAAACCCACAGGTCAGTAATTAGCCCTGTGTGGGAGAACTGATGCCACAGTCGCTAATTACCCACATGCCACAGCTGGGTTCTAAAGCCAGGTAGAGACACATAGTGACAGGTCCGATACGTTATTCCAACTTGGTCACACGTACGTATATCTATAGGTACGTAACGATGTTTCAATTATCACAAAAGTATATAAATGCATTACAGAAAGAGATCCTAAGCCTGGGTCACTCTGAATGAAGTGTGGTCGATTTTTAAATGGCGATAATCTCTCTCGCTCCATAAGGAACAAGGGTTTCGAGCATGTGTGCGTGTGTAAGGCAGGCCTGCATGTATTATTGTCCCCTCTTTGTCGGCGAGGGCCCCGGGTTCAGCGAGGGTTAACAGCGTGAGCGTTTAAGGGTGTTAGTCTTGCTGGCACAAAAACACAGCCCACTCCATCATGAAGAGTCTGACAACCTCATTAATGTCACAATATATTCAACTCATCCCTCTGCCTCTAGGGCACCCCAGATGCTCTCCTCCCTAACCTCTCTGGAAAGCCCCGCTGCTCTCCCACAAGACAACCTTGCAGTTCGGCAGGTCTGAGCGACTGACTGCCATGTCTTTCCGGGGCCAAATGTTCTTGAAACTTTAAAAAAACAAACAAGAAAAACAAAATCCAAAATCGCCATTTGAGTAATTTTACAGTTGTTTTTTCCCCTCAGAGCAGAGATTTTTTTAAACTGTACCCAACGTCGACCACGGGGAGTCTTATTTAGCACTTTTTACTGTGCCCGTTCACTGTGTTGCGCCTCCATTGCTCGGCCCTAGCAACCTTTGAAGCTTTGGGGCCCAGCTTTCTTTCCCTGGTGTGTGTGTGTGTGTGTGTGTGTGTGTGTGTGTGTGTGTGTGTGTGTGTGTGTGTGTGTGTGTGTGTGTGTGTGTGTGTGTGTGTGTGTGTGTGTGTGTGTGTGTGTGTGTGTGTGTGTGTGTGTGTGTGTGTGTGTGTGTGTGTGTGTGTGTGTGTGTGTGTGTGTGTGTGTGTGTGTGTGTGTGTGTGTGTGTGTGTGTGTGTGTGTGTGTGTGTGTGTGTGTGTGTGTGTGTGTGTGTGTGTGTCTTTTTTCCTCCCTCTGTCGTTTTCCTCTTGGCCCCCATTCTGTGTCTTTCTGTCCGTCCCCCCCTCTCTCTCTCTCTCTCTCACACACTCTCTCTCTCTCTCTCTCACTCGCTCTCGCACTCTCTCTCTCTCAATATGTGGAAGTGAAGCCGCTGGCTGCATGGGAAATCAGTCCATTACAAGTTGCCCACCCCCACTGTGAAGACTGTTTAGGCCCCCCTCCCTCCCTCACCCCCTCATTTCTTCCCTCAGTGCGTCTATTTGATGTGTCCACACAGTGCATTTTTTGAAGCAGGGGGAAAAAGAGGAGGAGCCGGGGAACCTTTTGATTGTTTAGGAAGGACCAAGGATGTGTTGGGAAAAGATGGCCCTAATGGCAGGACGGACATCCTCCTCCGCTTCCTATATGGACCAATGCACCTTTATTGGAGGGCAGTTGGATTGGTCATTCTACGGCTATACTCTTGTAGCACCAACTCCACCCCTCTCTGTCTCAGTCGTCCCCGTCCCCCCACCACCACCACCTCCCCTATAAATTCCCATTTGCCTTTGTCTTTCAGGCTTGACTAATTATCCTTGTTTGTCCCCTCTTTATTTGAACGCAGTCATGTGTTCTTGACTCTGTGGGCTGGGTTTAGGAGAATCATTCCGCCATTTGCCACTTAATTAAGTCAGGGTCAGAATCCATTGCTCAGCTCGGGGTTGAAGGCAAAGGAACTCTAATAGAATTATAAAAGGTGGCCTTTCTCTGAAGGTTTTGCTGAAACTGCCACGCTATGAAAAGAGAGCCACAGTTCTACGCTTATAGAAAACCCCTCAACGTTTTCTTGTGTGTTTCGTATCAAATTAATTGTCGCGAAAGGGGAAATGAAACACTCAGGATTGCGGTGAGATAACTCATGCTTCTCATTCCGAAACAAACACCAGTTGTGTTTATAGTTCAATGAGACAAAGACGGAGGTTTTTTTTATTGGGAGGTTTGGGATGCCAGCTGTACGTCCCCCGAGCAACAGATACATTTAGAACAAGCATGTGCAGCAGAGAGAGGTGCTGAGATGGGTGTGGGTGCTTATGTGGAAGGAAGGAACTCTTGTATGTGCTTTAAAATGAAATGTGCGCACATCTGTGTGTGTGTGTGTGTGTGTGTGTGTGTGTGCGTGTGCGCGTGTGTGCGTGCGTGCGCACGTGCGCGCGCGCGTAGGAAACCATTGGTTTCCCCCCTCCTCTTTCAGAGAAAGTTTGCTTTATTTTTCTCTACTCTCCCTCTCCCCTCTCCTGGCGCTTTGACATGCTAAATCTGCTGATTTTATTTTGCTTCCTCCTGCGGTGAGGAAGTGTCCTTTTCAAGGGTCTCGGTTTCCCCCCCGACTGTCTAAACCCTACCTCTCTGTTTAGATTGTTTTTCTAATTCAAACAAAAGACAGAGGCGGGATTACCATTTCACTTCCTTTCACACTCCGGCTTTCAAGTGGCAGCAGCTGAGGAATTTACGGAAAACCACTGCCTGCCTGCATCGCTGCCTTTTTCCCCTTTTTAAAAAAACCTGACTCTTCCTAAAGAGATGTGGTTGATTATGGAGCTGAGGTCTTTTCCAGGAGTCCTCGGGCTCCCGATTTTTGTATTAAGAGGCTAACAAAGTATCCTCTGGGTTCCTTTCTGGGAGTTGACATCTTCTTAATGGCTCTCCTCAGCGCCTTTTTTGTTTCATGTCTTGGTGCTAACTTTCTGCCTCATTTAGCTCATATCAATTCACTTGGCTCTACAGACTCAGGCATCCCATTCAGGGGCCTCGCTTTCTGAAGCCAACTTTGGACAGCAGCCCTCAGTGATACCCCCCCCCCCCCCCCCCCGCCCCCCAAAACGTGCAAAGCTGTAGGTTTTCTCCTTGAGTTTCAACAACCGGTGAGGCATATTGAGTTTTCAAACATCCTACTTGGGACGTTTTTACTAGAAATAGATGCTTGTTTTTTTTGTTTTACTTACTTGATCCCTCCCTCCCATTGGAAGCAAGAAGGGTGGGTATATAGGACTGTCCCCTGCTACCCTAAGCAATCCACTTGTTTTGAGGCCCATTGATTTGCTAACAGGCTTGTCCGCACATAATGACTGAGTAGGGTTTGATGGAGGACTTACACCATAAAACTCCTAGGCACTCCAATTGCCTGCCATTAGGGCTACATTGTTGTTCACACAACACTTCACCCTTTTTAGAGAAGATTTGCTTATGCTTTGGGGGAGAAAAGGGACATTCCCTGTCGCATTCAACAGTCGAGAAGCCCGGTCTTATGTTATTTTATTTTTTTGTATATTGCAATGAGCTGAGAGACACAATAGCTACAGTATTTCAAAACAACAACTGGACCTTTTTCAAATGTATTTTAATAATGGAGAGTGAAAGTTGTTTTAAATAGCAGCTTTATGAGCTTCCGGTGGTGTTTTGCAGTTAATCAAAGTGTGCTTGGCCTCTGACAAAGGCTTGGCCCTGCTCCGTCAGACACTTAACCTCTGCAGTTAGGGCCAGTGCCAGACTCGGGTATACTAACTATACCATGGAGAGCTCCGTGAAGGGACCCTGGCCTCGACAGCTACTTGCTATACTCCCGACTCGAGTACATAACAAGAAGATTGTAACGGTCATAGATCACCACAGCATGCTGTATTTAGCAACCTGACGCACCGCGTGGCAACATGCGCATAACATTTTCTTTAACCCATTTTGACCTGAGATCAGATTCTAAAAATGTCTTCTTGAAAATGACAGTTTTCTGAAAAAGCTATGTTTCTATGTCAGTGGTTCTTCGATTTTTCAAAAATAGCAGACCTACAAGCTTGTAGCGCGCCACTCGGTGGCGCGCTATGAGCTTGTAGATCTGCTATTTTTCAATAGCTAAAGCATAACATAATGCTAACACCAAAAGGGGTTCCCGCCCAAAATGGGTTAAATGATACAATTCCATTTCATGTGCATTTAGCACTTTACTAAATAGTACGTTTATCTTTTCCCGTGATCGTGACTGAATTGAATTGAAGTGAATTAGACTGTCAGTTTGTTTGGTGCGAGCTGAAAGTAAGCGGTCTATCATGATGATGCCAGTGTGAACAGAGAGCCCCCACGGGAACCTTGTCACTCTCAACCAGCCAGGCCTGCGTTGCCGCTATCCGTACAAACGCTCTCTGTCAGTCACTCCACGAATCCAAACAACGGCCTCTTTCTTACAACCCTTATCATGCCGACTGGCGGGTTCACAGGGTCAGCTCCACACTGGGCATGCTCAGTCATTCACGTATTGATATTGATTTTTTTTTCTTTCTTTCTTTATTTTTGGACAGTTTGTGTGTGGGCAGAGAAAGAAACGAGGGTCAAGATGAAGAGCAATAGATAGAATTCTGACTGGCAGTAGAGGATGGAGCCCCCCCCCCCCCCACACACACACACACCAACCCCTCTCTCTCTCTCTCTCTCGCTCTCTCTCTCTCTCTGCCTGTCTCTCTCCCTCTCGGTCTATTCTCTGTGTCGTGGGCTGAACTGAAGGAGCGCCCCACATCCCTGCAGCTCTCTCTGGCTGCCATTCAGCCCCATCGATCTGACTCAGGGCCCAGCCGACCCCCAGGGGAAAAACTGGGCTCTGAGACATACTATCTCTTTTTTATGGTGAGGGGAGGGAGATCCACCGGTTTCAGACTGACGGCTGACAGCGCTGATAAAAAATGTCCCCCCCTCCCCGCTGTATTGTCCATAGCAGACATGCTGTTCACAATGTGTAACCTTTACAGAGCTGGCTAGACTTTAACCCTATCGCTGTCGGCCACTGTCAGTGGAAAGTATGGGGTATATAGAGCCAGAAGAATCATTCACACCCTATATGGACTAAAGTACCACATTATGCTATGTTTCTCATTGTAAAAAAAACAACAAAAAAGACTATTGTGGCTTTTCTTGCATTGAAAAAGAGCATTATGGTTCTCTTAGGACAGTTACTTGACCCCCATTTCTTGCTTCCTCTGCTTTTTATCTGTAGATATTTTTAACCGCACCACCAGGGCAGGTCAGTTTGTGGCCTCCTGGTGGCGCTATAATAGGCCAATGTGAAAAGGGTGCCGTTTCTTCTTACGCCTTGGATGGCAATTGGATGATTTGGTGGCGCTATAACAGGCCGTTCTGGAAAATGTGGGGCAGAGGTTCACCGTTGGCATCCAGGGAGTGTGTGCGCAAAATTTGGCATCGACCGGGTTAACGGTGCCGGAGATTAGCTGGTAACAGACGGACGGACACACACACACACACACACACGGACGGACACACGGACGGAGTGCAAAACATACTCTCTCCCCATGCCTTCGGCCTGGTGGAGACAATAACTATGATTGCTATAATCATCCCCCCCCCCCCCCCCCTTACTTAAATGTTTCCTTTTGTGCTGGTTGACTTTCATCTCACTTTTTATCTCAGCTTCTCATTCTTAATTGAAATGAATTGAATCAAATTCAATCCTTCTAGCATCTGCTGCCTGACCTACATCGCCTCTCTCTCTCTCTCTCTCTCTCTCCCTCTCTCTCTCTCTCCAGGGAGGAAAAGGAGCGATGGATACGAGCAAAGTATGAGCAGAAGCTGTTCCTAGGGGCGCTGCCCCAGTCGGACGTGCCCCTGGGGCAGCAGCTGCTGCGGGCGGTGGTGGAGGATGACCTGAGGACGGTGGTGCTGCTGCTCGCCCACGGCACCAAGGAGGAGGTTAATGAGACCTACGGGGATGGAGACGGACGCACTGCGCTGCACCTCTCCTGCGCCATGGCCAACGTGGTCATCACACAGCTGCTCATTTGGGTGAGTGTGTGGGCTCTTGAGGTTATAGAGTACGGCACGCTCCGTATTTGGGGCGTAGCTAGCTGCATTGGGGAACAGTGTTGAGTTCGTCGACTACAACTGTGACGAAAGATGTTCGTCAACTACCTTTTTTCACTGAAGAAAACTAAATAAAATCGAAGCTACGATGACTGCTATTTTCAGCAAGTGTAAATTCAGCCGACATCAAGGCCCGCCAAAACACATTTTAGTCGAGTAAATCAACTGTAAATTTAGTCGACATTTGGTGCCGAAATCGCCTTTGGATGCCTATTTTAATATCAACTGTGTCCTGTTTGCGTTCAGATTCACGGTCGGTTGAAAAAAACAAACGGAAATGGAAATTCCCACTGTGTTATGCTGTTTTTAGAACGCTAATATCTTGGATTCTTCTTTTTAGACCAAAATTTGCGGCTCATTTCTCTAAACGATATGATCCTCGCTTACAAAAAGTATGTTTTGGGTGGATTAAATAAATGACAATCGCGCGACATGTTACATAGCGGATTTTTTACTTCCTGACTCTCAGTTTCCGGCCAAATCCGGCCTTTCAATCTAAGAGTCTCGCCCATAGAGTTATGTGTGGCGCTCTGAGCCAACCACCAAATGAGTTAATTATTAGGATAATGGAAGGAAATGGAAGTACCTTTTTTTTTTATTCTACACACAAAACAACCACAAAATGTCTCATTGTGCCATTATATCCAACTCACAGTACGCCGTGGACGTGAACAGTCGGGACGCGCGTGGCCAGACGCCCCTGTCGTACGCCCGGCGGGCCGGAAGCCAGGAATGTTCCGACATCTTGCTTCAGCACGGCTGCCCCAACGACGCCAGTGGCCTGGCCGCCTCTGTGCCCACCCCGAACATGACTCGCCGCAATCCCAACGTCAACAACAACAACGCCCAGTGTGAGCTCAACCGCAGCATCAGCATCATGTAGGAGGAGACAAGCGGGGACCACACAGCTGCAAACACTTAACCCGAGTGATTCCGCCTACCGTCTACTTAGCAGATTTCTCTTAAAGGGGAAAACCACCCATTTTCAACATTTTACTATGTCATTAATGTACCTTAGAGCTGTTGTGTGGAAATAATAAAAAAGTCCCCCCATTCTGTGTTTCCTAGAACTGTAATTATGAAAAAAATCATTAACATGGTGAAACACATCTTGATGACATCATCAAGATGTGTTTCACCATGTTAATGATTTTTTTCAGACCTCTAGTTCTAGGAAACACAGAATGGGGGAACTTTTTTATTATTTCCACACAACAGCTCTAAGGTACATTAATGACATAGTAAAATGTTGAAAATGGGTGGTTTTCCCCTTTAAGAGAAATCTGCTAAGTAGACGGTAGGCGGAATCACTCGGGGAACTTTTTTATTATTTCCACACAACAGCTCTAAGGTACATTAATGACATAGTAAAATGTTGAAAATGAGTGGAATGCCCCTTTAAGGCCTCACTCACACCTGAGACACAAGCAAGACACATTGCGTCTTGGATGTTGTGAGTGTCATGGCCGCCCGCCTCAATGCATTTCCAATGGGAGTCACATGGTTTGAAGACACAACCTTGTTGCATGTTGTGTCATGCACAACAATGTTGTGTCATGAAACCAATGTGACTGCCATTGGAAATGCATTGAGGCGGCCATAACACACAGAAGACACAGGACATAAGTGTGTCTTGGTCTTGCGTGTGTCTTACGTGTGAGTGAGGCCTTACTCCTCTGTTCCATACAGTGTAAGGGTGCACTCACACGGTTAATGCAATGCTCTGTGCTCGTTGGATGCATTTTGTGTTGTGTCATGGCCGCCCAATGCGTTTCCAATGGAGGTCACATGGTTTGACACAACATAGGGGGAGGGGTCTGTTGTATGGCTTTCAGCTGTGTTTCGACTGCGCCCCTCCCCCTCATACAACACAATGTTGTGTCAAACCATGTGACCTCCATTGGAAATGCATTGGGCGGCCATGACACAACACAGCATTGATCCAACGAGCACAGAGAATTGCATTAACCGTGTGAGTGCACCCTAAGCCCGGTATCAGTGGAGAGCTGTCAGACGGTATAATGGACAGAATGCAAGATATTCCACTGCGCTGAAGGAGTGCGCGTTCGGATGGGTGTGCCCCCAGTGGACACCACCGTATACGATTTCATTGTTTGGTTTTCCCCACTTGTTATGATTGTTATTTTCGTGTTCTGGTCAGCTCGCATTATTGTCACAGAGCTAAATCTATCAGCTTTAAGCTTTTTGTTGTTAAGCATCAACCAAATAACTTCGGCATTCGCAACCCTCCTACGAAAAGCATTTCCTTAAATGCTTGAACTTTTCCTCTCATGTCAGGAGCCAAACCGAGCAGATCTCGAACGCATACGAAAGGCACAAGGTCTTGTTGGAAAGGGACAAAATCTTACATGATCGAGTTTACATCAGTGTCTATGGCTATTGTGGCGTTCCATAATGACGTATGACTTAAATGCAGCTATCAAACTCTTGACATACTATTCATATACAAAGGCAAGGCAATTAGAGATGAGACGAGTACAAATTATTGAAATACTTTACTCACGGGGAAAAAGGGGGTTTTGTCATAAAAGAGTTGATTGCACAATGCCTACACAGCATTTGTTGAAAGTGAGACATTTTCTCTTCCACCCTTATGGTCCACTCCTGTTGCAAATCATACATGATTAGAAAGTAATTTAGGGGCAATATGCTTTATGGCCATTGAGTCTTTGCAACGATGCCTCTTCAATCAAACTTCATTCAAAAGGGTCGATTGGAAGAAGGAAATTCATTATGACATCTTTGTTGGATTTCTTTTCGGCATTGGGATCTACGAGAGTGTGCTGATAATTGTTTGACACAGATACACAAGAGTAATGAAATATCTATTCACTTCCTGTGGTCGAAGCCCTATAACGTTGGTACACACAAACACATTTTGCTTTGTTGTGTGCGTGTGCGTGTGTGCGTGTGTGCGTGTGCGTGTGCGTGTGTGTGTGTGTGTGTGTGTGTGTGTGTGTGTGTGTGTGTGTGTGTGTGTGTGTGTGTGTGTGTGTGTGTGTGTGTGTGTGTGTGTGTGTGTGTGTGTGTGTGTGTGTGTGTGTGTGTGTGTGTGTGTGTGTGTGTGTGTGTCTTTAATTCTTCGCAGCAGAGAATTGAAGGGCATTTCTGTTCATGAGAAAAGACACTGGAGAAATTAACAAACACGTAGGAGGTATTTTCATGTACGGAGTTCTGTCAAATGTAGTCGTACTTCCTTCAACGTATCCTCGTATGAACATTGTGGACTTGTCCTGACCTTGGGAGACATAAACACAATGGCCCCTTCACCTTTTCCGCAAACGTATGTGGGGTTTAACCCAGCCTCCGATCACCTCACACCTAACAAAAGGGACATAACCAAATGGATCTGAGAAACTAAGATGACTTGAAATGAACCTGATATTTAGAGATTAAAAAGAACAAGAAGGGATATAAATTATGACCTGAATTCACACTCTTCAACATTGATTCAACGTGGGGGCTTGAACAAGAAATATAGTCGGAGGGAATTGACACTAATGTATTTTGTCAAATTGTCTTTCTTCAACTGCCATTTAATATTTTAAACTAGCTTTTCTTTTTGGGTCGTATATCAGTTTACAATGGCAGGGTTTATGTTTACAGATTAACTTTTTTGTATCGACTTGGTACTCAAATGGCATTCCCCAGTATTTCTAGTTTTTTGAAACCCAGAGAAATGGAATATGTTGTCGGGTAAGGTTGAGCATATAAAAGAGACTGATGGCTGAGACACCCATGTCATCAGATTATGTTTGAATTGGTTTCAGTGGTACTGTATCATTTCAATGGCCTTCTGTAGTGTGTGGTAGAATTCTCTATTGGTACCAGCATAGTGTATTTCAGTGAATGGACTACTTTCAACTTGCCTTCCCTATTTTGGGCATGGCGAAGGTTTGAAAAGAAAATAATTAAAAACATTAAGAAAATTGCAGATCTACAAGCTCACAATGTATTGCAAGCTTGCAGTTTAGATTTGTTTTTAATGTTTTTAATTGGTTGGGTACATTTCAATGTCTGGGAGAATTGCTAAGAGGAGCTACATATGTTCATACATACCTACCTATTAGAGATTACCTGAACCCTCTGTGCCACAAAATGTCTTATATCCTTCACTAAAATCCCAGAAACCTGCCTCAAAAGGACCTCTTTAAAGTAGCCTAAAGGGAGAGTATAAGTGTACATATTAGTTAAGTACTTCTATCATAGGACATACTCCTCTTAGGCCCACAAGTTCTAATGGTTAATTAGGTCAACAATACGTTCACCTTGACCCATGAACCATGTTTAAATGTTTTTATTTCCTCTGCTTTTAAGCATAATGTAAGGTACTTCTGTTTGGCCCCAATGTTTCGACATTGCTTGGCCATCACTGGTACTGGTGTATAATGATGTACATTTGACATATTTATAATGCAGTATGTAAATATGGTTTTTGTTTGTTTTTATTTGTTTAATTTTCCTATTGTAATTCCTTATCTTTACGTTAAGAACGTGAAACAAAGCAAAAGCTAAAGAGTTACTTGTTGTATGCTTGGATGCTTGGCTGACCGTTGACCTAATAATAAACACCAATAAAACAATGTAGCCTTCCCTGGATTTGGGAAATAAACAAATGTGTGTAGTACTTTGTCTTGTTCTGCCTATTTTGCTGTTGGAGCCCAACATTTTTATGCTTCAACTGTAGGGACCTGTCTAGAAGAGGGCCTGTCAATTTGTGTGTCTAATCGCAAACCACAGTGTTTTTTTCACGCCACTAGACCAATGTATGCGTAGTGTGTATTGTGGAAATGACGATAAAACTGCGAATTCCAATTTTTGGTGAAGCTGTACTTTTTGTCTGTGCGTGCGTGCGTGCGTGCGTGCGTGCGTGCGTGCGCGCGCGCAGCTAATCTCCGGCACCATTGGACCAATCAACGCGAAACTGTGCACGCAAACCACCTGGAGGCCAGAGCAGAAACGCTTCCCCACATTTTTCACATCGTCCTGTTATCGCACTACCAGGAGGCCGGTTTTAGCTAAACACATTTTTGAGCGGTGCCAACTGCTCCAATGACTGGCCACGTGTCTCCATGTCTCTATGTATGTCTGTCTCTTTGGGGTACAAACAGCTGCAATACCGCTGGGTGGCCTACCTTCAAGTGCTGTTTTTGTATCCTTTGAAAGTATTGGTTACAGGTGCATGATGGGAAGCTGAGTTTTCAGTGTGACATTCATGTAATTTATTATTTTTGTTATTATTATTTAATTTATTTTTTATTTTTTTATTATTATAATTTATTTTTATTTTTGTGCGTTAGACCCAGAGGTCGACAATTCTAGTAAGTCAACAACTGTGCTTTACTCGTGAGCACCGCTCACTTCACAATATGGTGTGGTTTCTTATATTACTCCTACTATTTTGTCCAGACACATACACCACGTAATCGGGTCTTCCATCCCAATTCACTACGATTGGCTTTCAAAGTTTGCGGGAGGGTCCCATTTCGCATGAAATACCACAAGCACCGCTGTACCGACCGAGAACGGGACCGAGACGCACAGTCCCAGTAAGCCATGGAAGAACCTCCATCCCACATTTTTCAAATCGTCCTGTTATAGCGCCACCAGGAGGCAAGGTTTTGCGAAATATATATTTCTATTGATTTTTTTCAGAAATCCGAACGACGGGCACCGCACTCCCTCGAGTCCTCACCGGTGTGCGTACCGAAGTCGGTTGAACAGACGGTTCTCGAGATACGTGAAAATAAACACGGACATAGGTTTTGTGCTTATTGTAAGATGGCCTATTGGAATAGATTCAACGGAGGTTGGATTGGGCTGAAACTGTCCAAATCAAGGTATATGAAAAAGGAGGTAAAGACACCGACGTCATTTTCGCTATCATGCAATTCCAGACGTCAGATTCGTCGCAC
>NC_136800.1:3462318-3497789 GCF_951216825.1 Electrona antarctica | reverse complement strand
TGCGAAAAAAATCCACCTGTTCCATATAGCCTGCAGCCTCACACTTTAACATCTCCATGTAATCTGGAGCAGCCTGAATGTCGCCTATACACACAATATTATTGTGTCTGTTAGTGTGTCTTATGTGATACTGCTGTGATCACAATATATTATATAGGCTACAACTCGGAACACCGTTATGTCATCAACCAAATCCAAGACTGAGAGTGAGATATCCCACCCCCCCCTCCCAACAAACATATTCACATTTCAGCCAAATTGTCTGCACACTTATTATTATTATTAATATTTAATCTCCCCCATGCCAAATTGAATAGATTCAATTATGGCTGCTTTTTAACTGCTAATTATACAGTAAAGCAGAATGGGGGGGTACACTAGAAGAGATTAAGTTGCACCGCAGTGCACCAAGGAAGGCTCTTTTCTGAGATGAAATGTTTTAATGGTAAATGTTTATTGCAGAGCAGGGGGGCTTTACTGCAGTGAAGGAATGGGAGCTAGGAGCTATAGCCTGGCTACGAATCGAGAGTATATCTGTTCCCCCCTTTTTCTCTTCTCTCCTGGTGCACAGATAACAGGAGAGCGGTGCAAATCACACCCCCCGTCCCCTCCTCTCCTCTCCCCTCTCCAGATAGTTCTTCTGTCATGTGATGAAAGACAGGCAGGTTCACTTGCACTCATCCCCTATTAAAGACAGACATGCACAAGAGAATACACTGACAGGCAGGGCTCAACATAATGACAGACAGACACAAAAAACGGATTCCTTTAACCAAAGACTTTAAAACCAGACAGTCTGGCAAACAGACAAGACACTAAACTAAAGCCTGATTTATGCTTGGTTCGTACGACTAGTGCACCCCCCCCCCCTCCCCAAAGAAAAGGTAACACAATGCATTGTGGGGTTTTGATCGTGTGTGTCTGTCTGAATATCAGTTATTTTCAGTAAGTTGCACCGTTGTATGACAAAGTCTAAAGTCAGATTTATAAGCCGTAGAGGCTGCTATATAGACAGATTTGCATACAGACAGGTTAATCCCTTCCCATAGCAAGACTGTTGCTGACCGGCAGTCAGTCGGTCACACAATCTGTGTCCCCTCTTTATAATAATTCACCATCCCCCTTTTACAGAACATATCTATGATTTGCCATAAATATATTTGCATATAAATAGCAGATACAGTATGGAGAATTATGACTTATTCTGCCTGTTTAAAAGCTTGTTGTTTTTCCTTCTATCCCCCCCCCCCCCCCCCCATCCCCCCCGTCATAAGATGCCCCAACCTCGAAACCTCCACAGGTGTCTCGTAAGGGCGGCAGGCTAGGTCAGTAGCTCAGCCTCCCCATCTGTGTGTGTGCTGTGTTTTTTTCCCTCTTCTCGTCTCTCTCTCCACCCCATCATGCGCCCATGTTGACTCCCCTTCGCCAGTGTTGATTTTGGTTTTAGTTTTATAGTCATATTATAGAGTCTCTTGAATAGTTTTTAGAGTCTCATTTTAGTTTCAGTCACCCCCCCCGGAATGTGTTAGTGTTAGTCTAGTTTTAGTCGACTAAATATCATACGAGTTTAGTCGACTAAATCTACAGTTGATTTAGTCGACTGTAGATGGGCCTTGATGGCGTCGTAATGACGCCATCAAGATTTGAATGAAGATTTTTACACTGAAAATGTACAAGCTCACAACGCGTCGCGCTGCGACGCGTTGTGAGCCTGTAGATCTTCACCAGTGTAAAATGACTTATACTGGATCTCTGTTCCACTAGTCCCTTCCTAACATTTTAGCCTAGTTTTTATTTGTTGACGAAATTGTCAATATGTTTCGTCTTAGCTTCAGTCATCATGGTTTAGTTTTCATTTAGTTTCCATTTAGTTTTCGCCAGTGGAAAAAAAGGTGGTCAACGAACATTCGACAAAATCAACACTGTGATTCGCCAGGGAGGGGGTAGGCGGGGAGAGGAGGGAGGGAGGGAGGGTCTGACAGCCGATGAACCTCTCCCTGCTTGATTTCTTCCTTTGGTTTAATTTTGTCTCCTTATATACTGTGTGGCTTTTTTCGGTAAAAAAAATAAAGAAAAGATAGAAAAGAATCATACCTGTTTCTACTTTAGCCGATGCTCTGTCTCCGTCGTCGCTCTCTCCTCTCTTCCCTTTTTCTGTATTTGACTCTCTGCCTCTTCTTTTTGTTTCCGTTTCGTTGACCTCATTTCCGTGTGTTAATCAGCGTTGGGGTTGTCAGTTCTTTATTCTCTCTTCGCTCTTTTGCGCTGTCTTATACCCGTAAGACGAGTGTCTGTCGATGCCGTCGACTGACAAAAACAACGGAATTCTCAAAACGGGAAAAAAGTTGGAATTTTTGTCGGGCTGACGCCGTCGACAAACGCTCGCCTCGCGAGTGTAAAGCGGCTTTTATAAGTGTGATCTATTGTGTTTGTAATCCATTTTAATTGCTACCCTGTGTGTGGTTGAACTCCCTATGTTGGTGTACATCGAAATGGTGTGTTTCCCCCCCCCCCCGTCTTGTCAAACATGTCGGCTGTTATATCCGTAGAGGTGTTCATTCGCCATTTCATCATATACTGCCATCATTGTCGACATATCTCAATGTGTGCTGTATATATATGTTTCTTGTTGGTATATAAAGTCAAAGTTGTACACATTGTAATGGCTCATGTCTGTTGTCACACTGTACAACACAGGAAGATGACACATTGGCACCAAGGGTAGGCATTTCCAATCTCAAAGACAGGTGGTATGGACTGGCATTGTAGGCCTATACTTTGCATAGTTTATAGTCTGTGTGTGCACACATGTGTAGTGACCATGCACAACCCATGCATGCACGCACGCACGCACATACAATCACCCCATGCCAAGCGATTGGAACGGATGGGCTGTCAGCAATCGCTCAGCCCATATTGAGGCCTTTATTTATAGAAGTGCAGTTATCACATGTGATTTATTGAGGTGGGCACTCCCCACACACACATACACACACACACACACACACACACTGGCCGCCTTCACACATGCACAAAACATGCACACTTCCAAGAACACACAAACACGTCGGTTCTCCCTCTCTCTTGCCTGTGATGAATGTCGGAGGGTCTGTCATCATGGATTGATGGTCCCCCCCCCTCCCCTGCAGGGGTAGAGTGAGTTGTGGATTGATGATCTGGATGATGTACAGCTGAGCAGACATGAACCCGTTCTGATGGGAGGTCACTCCTCAGGCTAAATCCCCGATTCATACTTTCTTTCGAACGCACGAAAATAGCCGCGACGTCGTGTGGTCAGCCGGCTGGTAGGTGTGCGTTTTTTTTTGACGTGCGACGATGTTGTCGTCGCGCGACGGTGCATAGATGAGGTAATAAGCAGCTGGCGTGGGACGCCTTGCTCTGCTCTCGAGACTATACCAAATTTGACCCGTCAGCGTCTCGGCGACTGATCATCTCAAGATGAAGCCTTAAAACGGAAAACGTTGGCTGTTTTCAACCTAAATCCCTTTCTTCTGATGTGAGGAATGACGAGAAAATATAGTGTGGCAAAAATATTACTTCAAAAGCGACGCAACATCAGAGACTAAATGTTTTTATAACCCCCCCCCCCCCCCCCCCCGCTACCCCCCTCCAGCGGGGGATTATTATTATTTTTTTCATTTCACACTAAACCCAAGCGTTTAGGTTCTAAACACTTATTTGTAACACTTTTTAAACGTGTCTCACAGTGTTTAGATTATAAACAGAAGAGAAGAGCATGTTTAAATGAGTCATCTGGTACTCCTTAAACCAGGCTATAGTCGCTTTGGTGAATTTCTGATCAGTGTTATTATGTCACGAACAACTACCATGAAATCCTGACACTCTTTGATGTTGTGGACAACATCCTGCGTAACTAAATCCAGGGCATGAATTGCGGTGCAGTGAATGTAGACAGACACTAGTTCTGTCCGGCCTCGGCAGGTTCTGTGTTCTGTCGCTGGGTCGGCGGCAGGTTTCAACGGCAGGCTGGCATCGCTGGTGCCGGCCAGGGTGTTCTTTCTGGTGGTGGTTCCGTTGTTAACAAGTAGCCTAAGCAGAGTACAGTACTGTATGTATACCCCGCCTGGCAGGTGAAAACAAGCCACCAGATTAGCATTTGAATGCCTGATCTGCATGTGTACAAGGGGACAGGCAACGCGGTCCCCTGTATATTCAGGTCTAATTCCTCATGGGGGGCTGGAGCCCCGCCGCCCCCTCTACGTCACTGCGCAACATCACGCCATCGGGTGCACATGCCATGTGATGATGAACTATTCATCTCCTAACATCAATTACAATGGGATTTAGGTTGAAAATCTGTAGTTTTCCTTTACAAGGTCATGGCTAAAGCATGTAGGCCTAGGCATACATTTGATTCGTTCTTTTTTACTCGGTTTTTGATCATGCTTTGAGATTTGTATTATAGTGGTTGCATGTGAGGAACTGAATATACTGGAACTGACCTCCAACCTTTGCTCTGAATTTGGAGGTCAGAATTCAGGCCCGTTTTCACATCCTTGCCAACTTGAAAATTTAAATAAAGTTGAGGAAGGACCACCAAACTGTGAATCATTTGACATTGCTTTCACACAAAATGCATTCAATGACCACATTTTCCTAAATCCAGAACTCTTTTTATTTTTTTTCATTCACAACCACACCCCCATCACCTGTAAAAACATTGGCAGAATGTTGGCAAGTTTTGTGCATTTCTGCAGTAACCATATCGAAATATTATATAGACAATAATCTTTAGCAGAACAATTACAATACAATAAATTAGTAATCACACAGCTGTGTGCAATTTCAGCTGAAAGCCTATATACCCAGGTGTCCTATGTAGTCTCGTTACCATACAGACGAGCTTCGGAGTGATTTTGTTTGGAAACATGGATCCTTGGAAGACAGGTTGTTGGGGAAAGAAGAGTGGCAGGAGAACATAATGCTAGACAGAGGAGAGGACGCAGTGATTGGTTTTTTATTTTATTTAATGTTGTAATTATTAGTGCAGCCCTGCAAAGGGGGAAAAAACATTATATTGAAGTATCTGATTAATTATGTACTACATATTAATGGAATCGAATACTGATTTAGACTACTGTATGTGAGGAATCGATCAACCTTCAAAGATAAATGATGTTCATCATTTATGTAATGCTCGCTGTTGTTAGTGTTTTATCGTTAGTGAGCCTGAGGCCTCAATCACACCTAAAAAACACCCGTCTTGTGTCTTGTCCGTGTTTTAATGGCCGCCCCAATGCATTTCCAATGGAAGTCACCAGGTTTGACCAAACGTTTTTGTTTGATGGGGGGGGGGGGGGGGGGGGGGCAGAACACAGCCATCAAACAAGAATGTTTGGTCAAACCATGTGACTTGCATTGGAAATGCATTGGGGCGGCCATTAAACACGGACAAGACACAAGACACGGACAAGACAGCTGTCTCAATAGTGTGAATGAGGCCTGAGAACTGTTGCCAGTGTTACCATGATTGAGACATGCATGATGTGTTTTGTTGATTTCAGGGAGTTTTGGAATTGAGGCCAAGATGCTGCATGTATGTAAATACAGACTGTATGAAAATAAGAAAATAAATAAAATAAACATATCCTGTATTTAGATTTCAGAGTTCCTTTCGGAAGAGAAATGTTTTAAAAACACACAGCTTGTAACCAGACGTGGTCTAATAATAATGGCGTGGATCCATCAGGATCTCAAGCCCAAAGGATCACCATGCAACTCCTTGGGGTCCAAACGGTTGCAAGGAGTTAACGCTAAAACTGTCTCGACCCTTTGGTGTGGTTTGGGCCATTGAATTCCATGCGTCAACCAACGTGCAACAAGACATATCACACTGCAGGGAAAACCGTCTTGACCCTTTGGTGTGGTTAGGGCTTAAATTAGACTTCATATAGACATAGTCCAGTCCATGACATCAATCGCCTATGATGACATAATATCTATGATGTATGATGCCTGATCCGCTGAGACATTCAATTCAAAATTCAAATAACGCTAAATACGTCTAAACATATCAACCGTAAAAATGTAATGTGTGGAGGTATTTCCCTGGCCTATACTGCATGGCAGTGAGTGTGCACAAGACATTTGGCAATGTCTTGGCAGTTTTAGACTTTCGCTCCAGACAACCACACACACAAGTACACGTACACTACACACACACACACACACACACACGCACGCGCGCGCGCACACACGCACACGCACACACCCTTTTCTATGGGGCCCTGCTGCAGGGCCCTGCATCTCCTGCAGAGCCACAACGTGAAAAAGACAGCTGTATAGTTTCCAACTGTGCACTTGCATCGTTCCCCCCGTGAACGTTAACAAAGTAGTCACGGCATTAAAGCAGTTTCACCTTCCCACTTTCTATCTCTTCAGCGTGAGTTCTTCAACACAACGTGATGCCGCCGCCGCCGCCGCCCGCTCATTATCGCTGTCGTTTGCACCGCAGTGCCTTCTTTCTTGTATAAGATCACGTCCAAAGCACACTTCTGATCTAATCGAATCACACTCTGGTCACTGTCCTGTCACATATAATAGAGAAGCCTCCTTTATCTGAGAAAGATCATTGCACGTAGAAAAACGGTTGCGTTGTTCTTCACCAATTGCCTCATGCCAATTGCCACAGATAAATATAGTAAAATGTAATGTCAATTTCTCCCCTTAATTCCCTTACTTTTGCCTATGAGGTGTTCATTGCCCCCGGCTAATGTGGTTGCCTCCGCCTGCTGCCCTAACTGCGTCAAGCCAAAAACCCAGCGGCGTCTTGGCCAGCTGCCAGATGTCAATGGGCCTATAGCTCAATGTTGTTCAAAAGACTTTGGGACAGCTCTCTCTAGGTCAAAGCATTGCATGATGAACAGTTGGTGATAATATGTTGTTTATAACAGCCTCAGGTTTATCATACATGAATAAAACATTCAATATTAGGTAGGAAAGTTTTGAGCCAGAGCAAACACGATATATCAATAGATATCACTTAAGGCCTACTGTAGGGCTGGGCAATTAACTGAAAATATGTTGAAACTAATATTTGATTTAAATTAAATATCAAATATTCTTCTTAAATATCAACGAATAGACACCAAAAAAATCAAATAGATTATTTATAATCGGCTATAGTGTAATTGACTAGTACGTAATCAACAATGCTTCGCGATGCACTGTAAGCTTATACTGAAGGTCTGCTTTTTTCGCGATATATTTATTCGGAATCTTTCATTAATCGTAATCGAGGCAAAATGTTGAAATAATCGTTGATTTGAACTGGAAGTCATATGGGGTTGGTGTCATGCCAAACCCTCTATAAACATTTAGTAGCATGCGAAAACACGATTCTATTTGTTAGAAGGGTTTGATAATCAATGATAAACATTTGGCCTTTATTTTGCCATGTGAGAGGAGAGTGATAAAAGGAGAGATTGGCTGGCTATAACCACAGTTGCTGCACTGATAAAATTACATTTTCACATTCGTCGTCGTTGCCCTCGGTATAACCAACCTCGGCAACGACGAAGGGCGATAATTCCATACCATGGTGGTTCTCAAACTTGTTTTTAATGTCAAGGACCTCCATAACTCGGAGGGGTTAATTGTACGAATGCATCTGCAGTGCATTGGTAATAAAATACTACATGACATTTAGCTCAAAAGAGGACACGTTCAAAGGAAAGAGAGGAATAAGGAAATGCTATGAACTCTTGCTTTTTCAGAAGGAGATACAGGTTGGACGTTTTGGCACAAAGCATAACAGTATTCTCATTGATTTGCTGTCATGTCACAAAGGCCACCCCGTCCTCTATAATCCGACAGTGGGCTGACCGGGGGGGGTGTCGGGGGGGTGTCAACAAACACTCAGATAAACACCCCACAGTGCCACACATCCCTGCAGTAATACTTTGTGTCATGATCACAAGGATTCTGTATCTTACATATTCTTGGTGGGGCTGCGGCTTGGCCGATGGTGTGTGTTTGTGTGTGTTTGTGTGTGTGTGTGTGTGTGTGTGTGCGCGCGCTCGTGTGTGTGTGCGCATTTGTGTGTGTGCGCGCGTTTGTGTGTGTGTGTGTGTGTGTGTGTGTGTGGCACTTCAGAGCCGCAGCTGAAAGGCATCGTGACACGACTGTTCAGCGAGCAGGGATTCTACCTGCAAATGCAGCCCGATGGAACCGTCGACGGCACCAAGGACGAGAACAGCGACAACAGTGAGTCTATGGAAAAATACAATTCCCAGCATGCAGCATTTTAACCCATTTAGACCCGAGGAACCGCGCCTGTGTCTCCTTTAGAGCTTTGGACCACTTTAACCTGCATTCTTTTTTTTTACTTTAGCTGTTGAAAAATAGCAGATCTACAAGCTCATCACAGGGTGCCGCGCAATGAGCTTGTAGATCGTGAAAATGTGGCGCAAATCTTTGAATATATATTCTTTCACATCGAATGTTTTTTTTTAACTCATATCTTTGCTTCTGTTGGGGTCCCCTGGAACAACATATTTGCAGATGGGGGTCGGCGGCCGATTACATACAATCTTGGGGCTCCGTGACTTGAAATAGTTTGAGAACCACTGACACAGAAACAGGTTTTTTTGTTTGTTTTTTTGAAAACTGTCATGATTTAGAAGACATTTGTAGAATCTGGTGCAGGTCTAAATGGGTTAAACATTTAATGAGTCATCTGGTTTATGTAATACATTATCATGCTGTTTTACCATTTAGAACTCGTGAGGGTTGGGGGAGTCCAATGCACTTGAATCATTTGAATATAGCCTACATGTATGTTCTTGGGTAGTGGGTATGGGGAATAGGGATGCACCATTAATCGGTAGCATATAATCGGAATAGGCCGTATCGGCCATAAAAATGCCATATCGGTATCGGAACGGTCTCAAAATAATACCGATTATTTATTTTTATTTATTTGTATTTATTTATTTTATTATTTATTTATTTTTATTATTTAATTTCACCAGCAAAAAAATAATAATAAAAATGAAAAGAAATTCTACATTTAATTGGTGTACTCATCTCATTCAGTAGTCATTCAGTTGTGAAAACAAGATACTTGGAAAAGAGTACAGTATATGCTATTTATTGATTGCTTAAATACTTTATTAACAGGCTTTGGGCCAAGCCCCTATAGGGCCTCTAGGCTTGTTTCCATTGTGGTCCTCTGTATAATATCGGAATCGGTCAGAATCGGTATCGGCAAATATGACCCTGCAAATAATCGGAGATCGGTCATAATTTCATAATCGTGCACCCCTAGTATTGGGTATTGGGTTCTTGGGTACCGTATAATCCTTAACACCCTTGGGTTGGATTAAACTGCTTCCCGTACTCTTATTATTCGGTCTAAAAAGGAAATAAATGTTTATTCTATTTTATAATAGAAGTTTTGTGTTGAATTGCACTGTATTGTACACGTGTTCAAAAATGTTTAAAGGAACACTTCACCATATCTTTCAACCATATCTTTAATATAATTGGTCCTCTCTGATGCTCATTATAAGATTGCACCATTTCCGTCTCACTTTTCATCGCAGGTGAGGATTCCAATTGGCTCTTAAAAACAACCTACAGCCTTTCCCTTCCTGGATATGGAACGGAATGCTAAAATAGAAGCCATTGTATTTGCATGATGCATCAATTAATTAAAATTATTATAATTATTTTTTGAAGTAAAAAATTACCAATAATGCCATCGGTATAGGCACGTTTCCAAGGGGTGCATACTTAGTTTAGACTAGTCATTGGTTAGACATAAGGTTGGTGTGGATGTGCCAAAAACATTTGTATAAATGATTCCCTAACTCGTATTGCTATTGAAAGTGAAACTAAATTAGGACCTGGAGCCTAATTCTATTGAATTAACTGTGCCAAATGTGTGTTCTGTGGCAGTGTTGATTTCGTCGACTACAGCTAAGACGAAGAATGTTCGTCGACTACCTTTTTTCACTGACGAAAACTTAATGGAAACTAAATGAAAACTAACCAATGATGACTAAAACCAAGACTAAATATACTGACAATTTTGTCAACAAATAAAAACTATAGACTAAAATGTTAGGAAGGGACTAGTGGACAAGAGATCCAGTAGAAGTCATTTTACACTTGGTTGCATGCTGAAAATAGTGAAAAAAGTGTAAACTTAGGCCTTTCGACGGCATCAAGGCCCGCCAAAATACATTTTAGTCGACTAAATCAACTGTAGATTTAGTAGACCAAAATCCCACGACATTTAGTCGTCTAAAACTAGACAAAAACCAAAACATTCCGGGTGACTAAAATGTGACTAAAACTAAATGAAAAAACATTCAGGAGACTATGAACTAAAACTAAAATCTAAATTTGCTGTCACAAACAACACTGTTCTGTGGCCTATATACACCTATTAGACCATTTATTGTGTGTACAAGCTGCTGTTGTATAATTTATAAGTGCCACATTGTGTTGATGGATTCATCATGCCTCTCCAGAAGCTCATGTGATTAGTATTTCCCTGCCGGAAACTCACTGCCTGAAACAACCGCAGTCCTATACAGCATCACTCTTAGCCAGAGTCAGTCCTATACAGCATCACTCTTAGCCAGAGTCAGTCCTATACAGCATCACTCTTAGCCAGAGTCAGTCCTATACAGCATCACTCTTAGCCAGAGTCAGTCCTATACAGCATCACTCTTAGCCAGAGTCAGTCCTATACAGCATCACTCTTAGCCAGAGTCAGTCCTATACAGCATCACTCTTAGCCAGAGTCAGTCCTACACAGCATCACTCTTAGCCAGAGTCAGTCCTATACAGCATCACTCTTAGCCAGAGTCAGTCCTATACAGCATCACTCTTAGCCAGAGTCAGTCCTATACAGCATCACTCTTAGCCAGAGTCAGTCCTATACAGCATCACTCTTAGCCAGAGTCAGTCCTATACAGCATCACTCTTAGCCAGAGTCAGTCCTATACAGCATCACTCTTAGCCAGAGTCAGTCCTATACAGCATCACTCTTAGCCAGAGTCAGTCCTATACAGCATCACTCTTAGCCAGAGTCAGTCCTATACAGCATCACTCTTAGCCAGAGTCAGTCCTATACAGCATCACTCTTAGCCAGAGTCAGTCCTACACAGCATCACTCTTAGCCAGAGTCAGTCCTATACAGCAGCACTCTTAGCCAGAGTCAGTCCTATACAGCATCTCTCTTAGCCAGAGTCAGTCCTATACAGCATCACTCTTAGCCAGATTCAGTCCTATACAGCATCACTCTTAGCCAGATTCAGTCCTATACAGCATCACTCTTAGCCAGAGTCAGTCCTATACAGCATCACTCTTAGCCAGAGTCAGTCCTATACAGCATCACTCTTAGCCAGAGTCAGTCCTATACAGCATCACTCTTAGCCAGAGTCAGTCCTACACAGCATCACTCTTAGCCAGAGTCAGTCCTACACAGCATCACTCTATTTCACCACTATCAATAGCAATGGATTAAGCCATTCAGGGCGGGAACCCCCTTTTGGTGTTTGTAAGCATTATGTTATACTTTAGCTATTGAAAAATAGCAGATATACGAGCTCCGCGCTACGAGCTCGTAGATCTGCTATTTTTTGAAAGATTGTGAAAATGTGGCACAAATCTTTGAAATGGGGGGTCCCTGGAACAACATATTTTCAGATTGGGGTCGGCGGCCAAATACCTATATATTATTGGGTGTGCTTGACATGAAGATGTTTGAGAACGACTGACATAGGAACATGAGGTTTTTCAGAAAACGGTCAGGATTTTAGAAGGCATTTGTAGAATCGTCCTCAGGTCTAAATGGATTAATAGCCTTGGAGATCGTGAACAGCTATATAGCGCCCTGTACCACCTGTAAGTGGGGGACTCATAATTAAAGTTCATTGCGATCCATAACCTTTTTTAAAGTAAAATGTTATTTTAACGTATCTGTATCGCATATAGTACAGTATACTGTAGGCTAATTTCAATATAACTAAACATCTGTGGTTGTTAGATACAAAGAGAGGATCAGGGCACTCAAATTAAAAAAATGAGGAACGCCTTTATTAAATTAAAAAGGCAACTGCCAACATGTTTCGACCAACAAGGTCTTCATCAGCGCAGCCCTGATGAAGACCTTGTTGGTCGAAACATGTTGGCAGTGGTTGTTGTTGTTGGTCTCCCTGCTCTTCTATTGAGACATTTAGATGATATGATGGTCGTGGTATAGGAGTAGGACCAGTACTGGTTGTTGGCAAGAATTATTGCACATAACCTAAATGGATTATAGCTCCATAATAGCTCAAGAGTTAAAAAAAAAAAAAAAATGCTGCTGCTCAGGCTGGTGATCTGGGTTCGATGTAGGAGTTGAAAGTTATTGATTACACCTAGAGATGTCCCGATACTAACTGTACTGTATTACTAAAGTTGTTTCATTATCATTCTTCTTCTTGTTGTTATCGCACACTTTTATTGTTTTTGGTAAGTTTCGCGGGGATCCACTGCAATGCCCTGAAGAAATACTGCTAATGAGTGCTTTGTTCCACCCGGGGTTTCCTTGCTTCGGGGTATAATTCGTGTTAAGCAGTCCTGCTGCTAGTCCAGTGAGGGAAGGGAGGACGGAGGAGTGCAGTGAATAATTCAGCTGAAAAGAAACTAAAAATATATCCTTCTCCATTTGGACCTGATGAATAATTCCCTGCGTGAGATGCCTCGACTTGAGAGGCTAGAGACCTCCCAGAAGAAAAGACAAGAGGAAAAGGGAGCAGAGAGATGCCGCTAGAGAGAGGAAAGAGACATTTGTTAAGAACAGTGCGGAAATTAAAGAGGAAAAGAGAGAGGGGGAAAAACAAACTGATGCCGCTCTCTTAACGCGACAAGGAACAAAAGGGAGGGAGGGAGGGAAAAGTGATGACGCAAGAGAGACGGAGAGAGAGTGGATGAACATGGACAGGAGAAAGCTTGGTATTCAGGGCCTAGCGGCACTCGCTTATCGATCGCCGTGATGGATTATTAGAATAATAGATTACTCCCATCCTTGAACCATGCGACCCTTTGACCCTGTGACAGCTGGAATAATTAATTTGCCCGGGGGTTGGCTCGGTTGGAACCGTTGGAATCAAGAGGTTGAACACTGCAGGTGTGATGATCCTTCTAGTACTAAAACCAGAACCAACTTAAAAACAAATGAATAAAATCAATGTGATCTTGTATATCTCTCTCTCTGAATGCCTCTGTGATGCTTGTTGTGAACTGATTATTATTGAACAATTAAATTAGCTGACATTAAATAAGATCTATCTATTTGATGTGATACAGACTCTGGGAATGCACATTACTTTGATTAAGTAGACACACAGTGAAAATATAAGTGACGGAGGAGACTATATTAGAATGGTATATGGATTCGTGGTGGCTTCCGACCACTTTACAGTTACAGGTATGTGGGCCGGTTTTATTGCCAAGTGTGATTGACTGGCGGGATAACTGCGCTTAATTAAAGACAGGTGGCCTGATATACCATTAGATTAATGAACATCCATGTTAGGCTTTGAGTCAGCAGTCATTATTTTTTAAAAGTCATCAGTTGGTCGCCTGCAGAAATTGAATCTCATGAAAGATAGCTCTGATTACGAGGCACCATAATGTCCAACACTGGCTTTTTCATGTGTGGCTTGGTGTCCCTAATGGAGCAAATTAACAAAGGTGCACTCAGCTGCAATTTTCCATTAGCTAAATGCCAAATCAGTGATATCAAGAACCTTCTCATGTAAAAACTGAGGCATGAGGTAGGGAGAGTTTTAAAATGTCAAATAACATGCACGTACAGACACAGTATACACACACACACACACACACACACACACACTCACCTGTACAGTATGTGCACAATATCGCACGCACACACACACACACACACACACACACACACACACACACACACACACTGTGTCTGTGGATTCATTTGGCAGATGTGACATTGGTATTTGCAGCTCAGCCCAGCATTTCTCCAAACCCTTTCCGGCTGGGTTATTTTTTCCGGTCGGCTGTGGCTGTGTTGCTCAGCATCAAATAGACTTTACCTTTAGCAAGCTCGATTTAGCGTTAGCCAATTTACTGCTCCTTTGGAAACCTTACGTTTTTTCCAGAAATGCAGCTTCTCTGGGTGGCTTATAGAGCCATGCTTTTATGGCACTTTGATGAATGAAAGATCCCTGGAAATCCTTAAACTACTTAGTCCTTCCATGCAGTGTTGATTTCATCGACTAATACGATGGCGAAAAATGTTCGTCGACTACCTTTTTTCACTGACGAAAACTACATAGAAACTAAATGAAAACTAAGCTATGGTGACTAAAACTAAGACTGAATATTGACAATTTTGTCAACAAATAAAAACTAGACTAAACTTTTTGGAAGGGACTAGTGGACAAGAGATCCAGTATAAATGACACAAGTCATTTTACACTTGGTTGCATGCTGAAAATAACAGATCTACAAGCTCAAAACACGACGCGTTGTGAGCTTGTAGATTGCCTATTTTCAGCAAGTGTAAAATTAGACATTACGATGCCATCAAGGCCCGCCAAAATACATTTATAGTCGACTAAATCAACTGTAGATTTAGTCGACTAAAATCTTGTGATATTTAGTCGACTAAAACATTCCAGGTGACTAAAATGAGACTAAAACGAATTTAAAACTATATTCAGAAGACTATTACTCAAACTAAAATCTCTGTCAAAATCAACACTGCTTCCATGGTGTGTGAGGGTAGACTTTTTTTTTTCTTTTCTTTTTATCCTCAGGAACAGATAAGGGCTGTCAAACAAATTGTCAAACAAATAATTGTTTTTATCGTTGACATGAATAAAGATTACATTTCTGTTTGGCTTTTAGGCTTTGAAGTTGCACATGTCACAGGGCCCGTGATGTTCACCAGCACCTGCGAACACAACCCTGCAGTCTCACATACTGCAGTGTGCCCGAGAGATAGTCTTAGATCCATGCCACCAAACCATGGTCCACCCCATCAACGGTGGGGTGGACCACCGTCGAACTGCTTCTGCAAGCAGTTGTGACTGGATAGTTTTGAAGACACTTGAGAAGTAAAACAAAAAAAAGCATGATTTTAACTGTGTTGCCCAGGGTGTCAAGGTGTGTGAATGCCTTGTTTAGCATGTAGATGATAATATCATCAAACCCAATGTCTACCTGGTATGCAAACTTAAGGGGGTCGAGGTAGTCACTCACCATCGGTCACAATAGGCCTATCTCACAGCATTTCCCCGCCCCCTTTTTACGCCCCCTTTTTACGCCCCCTTTTAGAGCTAGTGGTGTTATTTTTTTTCGGTCCATAGGCTTCCATGTTAAAAGAGGTATTTTCACAAGCCACAAACTACCGTTTTGTAAAGGTAAGGTTTATTCTACTTATTTGAGTTGTTATACCTTTGTGTTTTCTTCATATTATTATCGGTCTTTGACATTTTAACATTAGGAAATGTACTTAGATTCTCCAGAGAAAAAAAGTGTAAATGCCTAATGTTAAATGACACCACTATCTACCGGAAGTGGGCGTGGAAAGCGGGCTGTGAGATAGGCCTATACAGGAAGATTTCCACAGTTCCTCCCTGTCTTCAGGGAGAGGCATATCGTTTGGATCAGCAGTTCTGGACAACTGGATCTCCATATATGCCTATACTATACTATACTATACTATACTATACTATACTATACTATACTATACTATACTATACTATACTATACTATACTATACTATACTGATATGCCAATACCTATATATGGGCATACATACTGTAGATAGTTTGAATGAGCAGTTCTGGACAACCGGATCTCTATATACTTAGCTCAGGTCCATAGCCCTAATGCCCTTTGAAGCCGTTGCGTTAAGGCTATGGGATTGTTGTCTTCCTGCCCTTGCATGAAATGCAGACCAGCCTCTCCTCTGTTGCAGAAATATAAAGAAAGTTTGACCAACTCACCAATACAAAGGCGGCTTGTGTTATTAGAAAGATTACTTTCCTTAGTGGATACACTCTGAGCCCCCCGTATGAATTGCACTTTTTGGACAGAAAGGCCACTGTTACCTCCACCGATATTGCCAAGAGAAAATCTCATAGACAAGATTTTTACTTCCGGTGAAAAAAAATCCCTTTCTGGCCAAAAAGTGCATTTTATACGTGTGGTGGGGGGCTCAGAGTGCATCCACTAAAAGGAAAGTAATCTTTCTAATAACACAAGCCGCCTTTGTATTGGTGAGTAGGTAAAACGTTCCTTATATTTCCGCAACAGAGGAGAGGCTGGTCTGCATTTCATGCGAGGGCAGGAAGAGAACAGTCCCATAACTATACTATACTATACTATACTATACTATACTATACTATACTATACTATACTATACTATACTATACTATACTATACTGTTATCTATATGTAATCGATGTTATCGATTATTAGCTCGAGAGATTATTAGATCGAGATTATTAGATCGAGATTATTAGATCGAGATTATTAGATCGAGATTATTAGATCGAGATTATTAGATCGAGATTATTAGATCGAGATTATTAGATCGAGATTATTTAATACTCATATCTGTATCAATAGGAATGTGTATATTAGAGTGTTCTAGATACATAAATAAATGTTACATGAATAAATGTTTCATACAATATGTTGCAATAATTCTGACCTTTTATTACATTTGTTTTTAGTCTTGTCCATTTTTTGCATTATTCCAATTTAGGGGGGCGTGGTAACATTTTGATAGATTTTCAGCAATTTTGGGCCAAGGTGCGCTGCTTTTATTTTCTGCCGTTCATTACACAGTAGGTTGTAACATTTCTTATGTATGAAACATAAGCTTTTGGCTAAATTTAGTATTTGTCTGTTTCATTATGCTTGGTGCCAATCACTTAAATTGAAGTGTTTTCTTTTTAACAAATTTGCTACATTTCATGATCTAGATTCACATATGAGTAAACTAAGGCACGGATGTTAGGTATATGTATTTATGACATTTGAGAAAGATTTTGTGTTGCCAAAATAAATTTAACACATTTTACAAGCAAAATACTGCAGGATATTATGAGTAGAACTTTTAACCCAAAGTCCAGAAGGGTATTATCTATGCAAAAATGCATTGAATGAGTAGTGCCCATGACGCGGGAACGAAACTGAACGAAAAAGGACCTCACAATATGGCCTATAGGTAATTATTTAGTTTATTTTAATGATTATTTAGGACACAAGAAACACTTTCCTAGGGTTATGGTTTAGGTTTATGTGTGTAATATGTTTTAAAAAGAAATATATATTTTAGTCATAATGCCATGTTCATGACCAAAAACCCGTAAATGTGGTCTCACTTCCTTCCTGGACTACAAAGTCACACCTCCATGCAGCCTCCCCCCTCTCCACAAGGAGGGGAAGTGCACCAAAGCATTATGGGCATTGTAGGAATTCAGCTATCCAGTCAAACCCTAGACAAACACACAGACTTCATTATTTTTCTGGCCATAGGGTGCAACTTTCAAATGGTGCTACTGCTATCTACTACAAATCCTATTAACCCATTTAGACTGTACGACGTGTGGGAACGTCATAACTAATCCAACCGACGGGAGTGCATTTTCATTGATATCAAGCGAGAGAAAAATATTCTGAATTTATTTTTTATTTTTTAGTTGGTCTCATCTTCTGCACCATACTCCTTGCTCTTTCGCACATGCGTGTTGTCGTCAATTCCCTGTTTACCGTTCACAAAGAAAGGCTCGGCACGCGTAATCTAAGGAGCTCTCCGTGGTTTTGACCAGATGGATATACTAAGCTCTTCATTTCTGACTTCAACATGCCTCTCGTTCAAAATATGAAGCGAGCGATCATCAGCGACTTTATCGTAATCTTAGCGAGGTAAGCAAGCAAAAATATGTATCCCGGTTTTTGTCCGGAACGGAAGTGGAGTGGCTACCGTGGCTTACAGAGTAAAAGTGGCCATATCTTCCCGGCACCCCAAGCTTCTATTTTGAAAGAAATCCCTGCACTGATTGTGTTAACATTGAGTGACTGCATTTTCTTCCAGCGGTGAAAGTTGCCTTTTAAGGCGGGTGGACTCATCATATTTTTGAAATACGGCACTACTAACTACTAACTAGTAACTATGCATGTGGAGTGGCCTGATCAGCGCTCTGAATCTGGTCATTTATTCCGTTCTGAACCGCGAAATCTCAATCTCAGAAACCCCAAACGTATACATTTGAATTGATATGTTCGGCACGTGGCACTTATCGCACGATGGTGCATAAATGAAGCAGGGAGCCATGCAGTATAGGGTCCTTCGATCGTGTCGCCCGCACCAGTAGCCCGGCCAACATGGCGGGCCCAGAATCATACCAACAGCGGGCCCAACAAAGCAGAAGGCAGGCAGCGCGTCGATTCTTATTGAGTGGAATTGAATAGCGTTGCATGCATGGGCTGGACGACGGAACCACATTGGCACGTCTCCACTTAATCCCCGCCAGCCTTATCTGATTTCCCATTGCCACTTAACAATCATTCCAACAACACAGGCAGCCCTGGCTCACACACCAGGCACCTATGTACCCTCTAGCGCTGATTGCAATCCACCCACCCAGAGAGCAGGTGGTGCTCAAATGCAGTGAGGAAGTTACTGTTGAAGCCTTGGGATCCGCTGTTGGCTGATGCTCTGCCATAACATTAACACTCTCTACACTCTGCAGCGCTGTTTCCCACTGGGTCGGTATACCCTTCGTGTGGGCCTGTGTGGTTTCCTGTATACATTTTGTTTTGAATTATTATTATTATTATTATTATTATTTCAAACACATTTTCCAAAAAACATTCCCCCAAAAAAGCTACGTTTTCATAAAAAAAAACAATTAAATAAGTAATTTCATGGAGAAATCAAAGCAAAATCAAGATGAGTGCCGTGGTTTTTGTATTTTTGTCCAGTTTTTTATGGGCTTATAATTAGACCCCTTGGTGTGGTTGTTATGTGCAATGATTTGTATTTAGGGTTTCTTCCTGAAGGCTGAAACCTTGACAGTCAAACGTGTCAATGAAAAAGAAAACTGATATAGTGACATCACAATATCATCCCCTCCCCTAACCCCTCCCCCTTTATCATACAACAACAGCTGTGGGTGCGGCTTCAGTTCAGGTGGATCACCACCCATCACCGTAACCTTCGTCTTCTAGGCAAACCAGGTGGGCGTGTACTGTCCACATAAAAACGTCATTTTAACCAATTCTGTACACTTTTTTGAAAAAGAGTCTGCCTCCTTATATAATAATAATACCTGATGATCATGTTTTAGGGTGGTAAAAAATCATGGCACTCCATCTTTAAGAAGTATAGGGAAACTAGTTGATCTACAAGCTCACACAACGATGTAGATCGTTGTGTGATATAGCATGTAGATCTGCTATTTTCACTTTTGGGTCACGGGCTAAAAAGTTTGGGAACCACTGTTCTACAGCAGTGGTTCCCAAAGTGGGGTCCGGGGACCCCCAGGGGTCCTTCAGGGAGTTCCAGGGGGTCCCCAGCTTAAATGATAGTTAGGAACCAAATGGACCCTTATGGGTCTGTAACTTTGAGAGTGTACAAATGGAACCAAATGGACCCTAACGGGTTCATTTGGTTCCATGTGTACACTCTCAGAGTTAAATTAACATTGATTTTACAATATAAATTGGGGGTCCCAGAGATAGAAATGACATTAGATGGGGGTCCGTAGACTAATATGCATGTCAAGATGGGCGTTAAACAGGTTGAGAATCACTGCTAGAGCATACTGTATATTTTCTAATGGGGGTCCGTGGGCTAATTAGTGTCAATGTGGGGGTCCTTGACATGAACGAGTCATGTGGTACTTCATCGTACAGCATTGTCCCGTGCACTGTAGATTTTGACAGCAAATTTAGATTTTAGTTTTAGACAGTTTCATTTACTTTTAGTCCCATTTTACTTAGTCACCTGGAATGTTTTAGTCTTAGTCTAGTTTTAGTCGACTAAATATCCTAAGACTTTAGTCGACTACATCTACAGTTGAGTTGAGTTAGTCGACTAAAAGTTGGCGGGCCTTGATGCGGTCGTAATGGGTGATTTCACAATTGCTTTGAAAATAGCCGATCTACAATCTTGCAGATCTGCTATTTTCGTCATGCAACCAAGCGTAAAATTACTTGTGTCTATTACTTATACTGGATCTCTTGTCCACTAGTCCCTTCCTAACATTTTAGTCTAGTTTTGATTTGTTCATGAAATTGTCAATATATTTTTAGTTTGGGTCATCATAGCTTAGTTTTCATTTAGTTTCCATTTAGCTTTCGTCAGTGGAAAAAAAGGTAGTCGACGGACCAAAACAAAATCAATACTGGTCCCGTGTCGAAAGTAGTGCATCAGTACAGGCTCACACAATGCTACGGCCTGCAAAAGAACCAAACTAAAGCTTAGCTAAGCGAGAGAGGCCAGTGAGTGCATATACGGTTTTTAAATTCCCTCTCCTCTTTCTTTCTGTTTTTTTTTTCTTTTCTTATGGATTAATTAATGTCCCCCACAACTGATTTCAGTCATTGTCTCCACCAGGCCGAAGGCATGGGGAGAGAGTATGTTTTGCACTCCGTCCGTGTGTCCGTGTGTCCGTCCGTCCGTCCGTCCGTCCGTCCTTCCGTCTGTGAACAGCTAATCTCCGGCACCGTTAACCCGGTCCATGCCAAATTTTGCACACACACTCCCTGGATGCCAATGATGAACCTCTGCCCCAGAATTTCCAGAACGGCCTGTTATAGCGCCACCAGGAGGCCGCTTTGTGCAAAACAAGTTTTTGGACAGTACACCTACAGATTTTGTCCAAACATCAGGCAAATTGGTACACAGTCTCTCTAGAGCCATTCAACGAAACGCGTCTTTCAGATTTCTCAGACTCTATCCTGATTGGCTAAGATTGGCTTCCAAAGTTCGCAGGAGTGCTCAGTTTTAAAAAAAATGCTGCAAATCATGAACACATTGTGTGATTTCCGTGAAATTGTGCACGCACATTCCCACTAGGCCGAGGAAGAAATGCCACATGAACATTTTCAACTCAGCCTCATGGTGGCGCTATAACTGGCTGAAAAGTGTTTTTACCTCTAACTGCACGGATCTGTGGATAACTTTGTATGCCAACTCCTGAACTCTGCCCCTCCTCAATGACACTGAACAATGATACCCCCTTCCTCCTACCCATCTGAACTCTCATGCTCACACCATACATACAGTAGCATCTTATGGCTTGTGTGGGTGGGTGTGTATATATGCATACTTCTTAATTATACTTCATTGCTTATTTTTATTATTTTTCTATTTATTATATACTACTGTACATACTGTACATTCTGTACATTCATCAACAAGTATATTTATTTCCATTACTGCATTACTGTATTGCACTCTGGCTGGACGCCACTATTAATTTCATTGTCAAAGTATTTGTATACTATGTGCAGTGACAATACATTGAATCTAATCTAATCTAATCTAGAGGCCAAGGAAAAACCTTTGCCTGGAATCTTTGCCTGGAATATGTAAAACACATTTTCTAATATTACAACTTCAGATTTTATCCAAGTTTCACGCAAATCGGTACACATGCTCTTCATAGTCATGTGATCAAGACGGGTTTATTCGATTTCTCATAATCCACCCTCATTGGCTACGATTGGCTTCTAAACTTTTCAGGAGTAGCCCGCTTTGTACCCGTTTTGTACAAATCGCCACAACTACTCAACGCAGCGTCCGATTGTGGTGAAACTGTGCATGCATATTCCCACTAGGCTTTGGAAGAAATGCCACTTGACAGTTTTCAAATCAGCCTCATGGTGGCGCTACAACAGGCCAAGCCGCGTCACACACACACACACACACACACACACACACACACACACATACACACACACACACACACACACATGACACACACACACACACACACACACACACACACACACACACACACACACACACACACACACACACACGTTTATATTGCTCCTAAACATTTTGCCAAACATCACACACACACACACACACACTCCTATCCTCCTGGTGGAGACCTGTGCCCAGAAGGGCACTTTTTCTAGTTTGGATTCTGGAGATGCCAGCATTTCTTCTATTTAAGCATAAGCGAATAAGCCAAAGTAGCCTATTCTACAAGCTCTCAATGAGAGCTTGTAGAATAGGCTACTTTAGCTTATTTTAAGATTAGAGCATTTGAAGTGGTCAAACTATAAAAGGCAAGGCTTTTGCACACCTACAGGCGACAGGTGCGTAGGAGAGGGTAAGGTGCCCGACAATGAAAAAGAACAAACACTGTCTTCAAATGCAGTGAAAGAACTTTAATAGGGAGACAGCAACGTTTCGGCCTTCATCAGGCTGTCTTTATGATAAAGATAAAGATAGCCTGATGAAGGCCGCATAGGCCGAAACGTTGCTGTTTCCCTACTAAAGTTTTTGATGAAAATAGTGGAAAATCACTGCTAGAGCTGTGAAAACTCTTCTCTTATGGGGGTCCCTGGCCTAACTTTTCTAATGGGGGTCCGAGGGCTAATGTAATGAGTGTCACTTTGGTGGTACCTGACATGCAAACTGATTTAATTGACACGTTGTGTTAATTGTTTTAGGAAACAGCTGCTGTTTTGTGGGCACACACAGTTCCAGTCGTGATATTTTATTTTGCTGTATAGGCAGTAGTTCCCAAAGTGGGGTCTGGGGACCCCCAGGGGTACCTGAGGGAGTTCCAGGGGGTCCCCAGCTAAACGATAGTTTGGAACCAAATGGACCCTTATGGGTCTGTAACTCTGAGAGTGTACAAATGGAACCAAATGGACCCTAACGGGTCCATTTGGTTCCATTTGTACGCTCTCAGAGTTAAATTAACATTGATTTCACAATATAAATTGGGGGTCCCAGAGATAGAAATCCCAATAAATGGGGGGTCCGTAGACTAATGCATGTCAAACTGGGCGTCCTTGAAATTAAACGGGTTGAGAATCACTATCGCTAGAGCCGTAAACATCTTCAATTTAGGGGTCCTTGACATGAAAAAGTGTGGGAACCAGTGGGCTAATCCATGTGTTCTGTCTCTCTCTCTCCGTCTGCGTGCAGCTCTGTTTAATCTTATCCCCGTTGGTCTGAGAGTGGTGGCCATCCAAGGAGTGAAGAGTGCCACCTATATCGGCATGAACGGAGAGGGAAATCTCTACAGCTCAGTAAGATATATATATATATATACACTTTCTTCAATCAGCCGTGTGGGCGTGTGTGTGTGTGTGTGTGTGTGTGTGTGTGTGTGTGTGTGTGTGTGTGTGTGTGTGTGTGTGTGTGTGTGTGTGTGTGTGTGTGTGTGTGTGTGTGTGTGTGTGTGTGTGTGTGTGTGTGTGTGCACGTGCGTGTGTGCGCGCTAGGGCATTAAGCAACTAGTCGACTAGTAAATCCACTAGTCGACCTTGTTGGTTGACTAGTTGATAAGAAAGAAAAAAAGGAGGGGGGGGTTATTTATTTCCTGATTTCCTGATTTTGTAGGCCTCAAGATCAGGTAGATTAATAGTTATAGTCACCAATGTAGACAGTTTTTAAATGTACAAATATTTATTTCCAAAAAAAAAACATAATAGGTAGTTAAACAACTAGTCGACTATATTTGTGAGGGCCACGACGATGGTAACAACACCAGCCAAATGAAGGAAGAAAAGCATCATTTTGATTTCCCTCCCCCAAAAGAAATAGTTTCAGGTTGAAATATTTGTTCTGAATGCCCCCACAAAGATAGTAATAAGACAACATGTGAGTGTCATCGTAACTGTTTGCACGATTAGGTGTACCTTGTCCAGTAATACTTTCCGTGCCTCGTGTGCGTACGCGTGTGTGCGCGTGTGTGTGCGTTTGAGTGTGTTTGAGAGAGAAACAGAGAGAGAGAGAGAGACAGAGAGAAAGAGAGAACTTGTAGGGTTCAATTATAACGCCCTCATTAACACATTTCGTTGTTCTTGTTGTTTCTTTTAATAATATCCCACTTCAAAGAGTCGACATGGCTCCTCGAAAGCCTTTAATCCCTGCTCTATTCAAGAGCTCTTCAGATGTTCTTTTCCGTTATTTTGTGCCTTAGTTATTATTCCTGGGTTTTTGGAGCAGTGCAGAAGGCTTCTTTGTATCTCGTTTATTTAACGCACAGTGTAACAGTAATGCTGCTCTTTCTCTCAAATCTTTCTTTCACAGTGAACGTTATTAACTCAAATCTTTGCTTCTGGTCCCTGGAACAACATATTTTCAGATGGGGGTCGGTGGCCAATTACATATAATTATTTGGGAATTTTTGGGGGGAAATAGTTTGAGCACCACTGATATAGAAACATAGGGTTTGATTTAAAAGACATTTTGTAGAATCTGGTCTCAGTCCTACATTTCTTAAAGGTTTCGTGACATTCATTTTCTTTTTTTTTGTCTTTCTTTTAGGTTTTATTACCTCAATTTCACCCACACCACCTGAACTTTGAACATTTGAATGTGTTTCTGTGTTCTGGCGTTTTCTCTGTGTGACAAACAGGCCTCAACAGTGACATCTGCTGGCAAGTCATATATGGGATTTGTGGACTCTTACCTCACAGTCCACAGGAAAATCAGAGCACTTGTTTGAGCCAGAAAACCCCAGACCACAGAAAATCTACTGAATGTTTAAAGTTCAGGTTTTTTTGGGGTGCAATTGAGCTCAGAAAACCTAAATAAAATAATACAAATTACAAAAACTTTTTTTTATGTCACAATCCCTTTTAAAGATTAGCACCACGAACGCCCGGGGGTATTTAGGACCATTAAATCAGAGCGCCCAGCGATTTACAGCAACGGCGCACTAGGCGCTATCCTGGATGTAGCTGAAGTAGCTTGATGTAGCCCAAACACTCCCGAGGCGATCGACAACAACGGGAGGTATGATTAATTCTAACGCGACTAGCGACGGGACCACGATGGGCCTTCTAAAACATAATCTTTGCTTAGAATTGGACGGAATGATTTAGATCAAGAGTTATTCACGTTTTAAGATTTTCGGTCTCATCCGCTAAAATGGGGGGGGGAACATTTTCGATGACGTCCCAACCGGAAATGACATCAAATATTGCGCAACAGACGCTCCCGAGAGCGATTGGGATCGGTTTTGATATCAATAAATCTCCGTCTTATTAATCTCCGTCCTGATCGAGCGCTGGGCGTTACTATTTGATAGGACGGAGAACTCCGTTTATGCCGCTCGCGGTGTTAATCACATGCGCCAATAACTAAGCTTGTGCTGTAGCTCTATATATAGCATGGTAGAAAAGCACCACATCCCATTGTCCTCTCATTTGAGGCCTCTCCTAGTGCAGGAGGAAGGTTTTATATGTTGCTTTTTGTGAAACAGAGATAAGGATTTATGTCATGGATATCATAGATCAATGCAGAGTGTTAACATAACGCTGAAAGTGTAAAAAAAAAAATGGACTGCAGATTGTGTAACTGTTGCCACAGATAATGAACACATGCCTCTGGTATAGGAATGTGGTGCGGAGAGAGAGAGGGAGAGAGAGAGAGAGAGATGGAAAGATAAAGGACGAAGAGATGCGACAAGGAGTGAATGTGACTTCACCTATATAGCCTCAGGAAGCCCCATCTAATCAGCTCCATTTTCAATTAAACAGGTGACACGTTAGATTTATGCGCACGCTTGACATCTACTGCCATACTGTATGACATTTCCCAGTGTGTGCGCGTGCGTGCGTGCGTGCGTGCGTGCGTGCGTGCGTGCGTGCGTGCGTGCGTGCGTGTGTGCGTGCATGCATGCGCGTCCGTGCGTGCGCGTGGATTGTGTGTGGAGTGTGGACAGACACAGCGGGGGAACCGGCATCTGAGTATAAAGCTCTGTCGTACTTTGTTGCGTTGCAGGTGTCACACTATAATCTACAAGCCTCTGTAGAGTTTATAGGTCTGCTATTTGGGTGCAGGAGAGAATACGGAGGTAGGGAATAGGGATATATCTCGCTGGCTGACTGATTATGTAACTTCAAATTCAGGATTCCTAATCCAGTTAACAGCATGTGTTACAGTGGAAACAAGCTGGGGGGATGGGACTACTACATTTCCCAGAATGCTGTCTGATCATCACCGGTCAGTCATGACTGTCTGTCTGTCTGACTGACTGACTGACTGGACCTGGAGGTCTCAACCCCTGAAAGCATCTGAAATGTACAGACCAGCTAGGGTCCATTCGGTTCCTCATCTTGCATTGTCAGAGGATCAAAGTTTGGAGGTTGGAAGGAGCATGTATTGGGCTTAAAACACTTTCAACCTGTCATTATAGAGCGTCGCAGTCCCCCCCCCCCCCCCCCCTCGAGAGACCCGGAAAAGAATTCCCCGTTCATTTTTCTCATAGACTTTTCAAAAAGTATTTATTTAAAGACGTTTACGCTGTGCGGACAAAGCCAACTCGAGTTGTGACAAATCATGACAACAAACACAATTGTTTGGGCCGAACAAATAATTAGAAAGAAGAAAAAAACTGCACTTTTTTTTTTTGTAATTATTTGTTTGGTCCAAAATATTGTGTTTTGTTGTCATGATTTGTCACAACTCGAGTTGGCTTCGTATGACGCTTATAAGGTCTTTAAATAAATACTTTTTGAAATGTCTATGGGGAAAATGCCTTTGGAATTATTTCCTGGGCCTGGCGTCGTCATGAAAGGGGGCGGGACTGCGACGCTCTATACTGTACTGTAGGTGTTGCATTGCGATGCTTTGTGAACTTGTAGATCTAGTCTATTTGCGATACTTCTCTGTGACACTGTCGAGTTGCGTATAAAATAGGCCATTCATTTATGAAAATAAAATATATATATTAAAGATTCAGGGCAGTATTATGCGTGTCTTAAGTACCAGGTCTTATTACTTAACTTAAGACCTGGAGGCGTGATCAATGCCATTTGGCTATTCTGAGTGGCCAAACAGCATTGACCACGCCTCCAGGTCTTAAGTTAAGTCATAAGACCTGGTACTTAAGACACGCATAATACTGCCCACGCCGTATTTAAGTCTATTAGCTCCCAAACTGCCATTGTTTAATATTCACCTAGTTGTCAGTCACTTGGAGCAGCTGCTGCCTTCTATATATTTCACCCAACGACCGTTTGCCGTATTCCAGTTACTGCTCAGTATTAAACGTCCTGTCATCGTCTGTAGTGGAAAAGACCTATATTCGAAGTCGTTTGGAACAGCAAATCACGGCCCTTAAGTTTATACAAAGAAAGGAAGAGACAGAGAGAGTGAGGGAGGGAGAGAGAGAAAGTGTGCGTGTGTGTGCGTGTGTGCGTGCGTGCGTGCGTGCGTGTGTGCGTGCGTGCGTGCGTGCGTGCGTGCTCTGTCAGAGATGCTTTAACAGGAACAGCTTAAAGGCCATTTTAATTAAAGCAGGGAAGAGAGATGTAGCTCTCCCAGGCCATATGCAGCTGGCCTGGCCTTCCAGACGCGTGCATGGCAGCTAGAGAGACGCATTGGGAAATGAGCATATGCCCTGGCAGGCCCAGTGTAGAGCCTGTGTGGTGCCCTGGCAGGCCCAGTGTAGAGCCTGTGTGGTGCCCTGGCAGGCCCAGTGTAGAGCCTGTGTGGTGCCCTGGCAGGCCCAGTGTAGAGCCTGTGTGGTGCCCTGGCAGGCCCAGTGTAGAGCCTGTGTGGTGCCCTGGCAGGCCCAGTGTAGAGCCTGTGTGGTGGGCTGGGATCACATACTGTATAGGGAGGTTTGCAAAAATCCACACAGCAGCCAGTGCTGATTTTGACAGCAAAGTTTGATTTTAGTTTTAGTCATATATATGGGCTCCATTTCCGTCACCGCTAAACCCCTTATCCCTAAACTTCTTTGCCTTTTTTTTTACTATTTTGAAAAACATTTTTGAATAGTTCAACTAGCCAATCTACATTGACACGTTGTGAGCTTGTAGACTGGCCATTTGAACTATTCAAAAATGTTTTGCAAAATAGGAAAAAAAAAAGGCAAAGAAGTTTAGAGATAAGGGGTTTAGCGGTGAGTAGTTTTCATTTAGTTTTAGTCACATTTTGGTCACCTGGAATGTTTTAGTGTTGGTCTAGTTTTAGTCGACTCAACATCATACGATTTTAGTCGACTCAACATCATACGATTTTAACCGACTAAATCTACAGTTGATTTAGTCGACTAACATTTATTTTGGTGGGCCTTGATGCCGTCGTAATGACTGATTTTACGCTTGCTGAAAAGAGCCGATCTACAAGCTCACAAGTCTGTAGATCGGCTATGTGTGAGCTTGTAGATCTGCTATTTTCAGCATGCAACCAAGTGTAAAATGACTTATACTGGATCTCTTCTCCACTTGTCCCTTCCTATAACATTTTAGTTATAGTTGTCGAAATTGTCAATATATTTAGTCTTAGTTTTAGTCATCATAGCTTAGTTTTCATTTAGTTTCCATCTAGTTTTCGTCAGTGAAAAAAGGTAGTCGACGGACGTTTTTTGTCTTGAAACACTCAACCGCCATGCTGTTTCCATGCACGGCAATCACACACATCTGGAGTGTTCATTTAACTCAGAAAAGGGTCCTCTAGAGAACAGGGGTTCCCAAACCTTTTTGGCCCAGGTACCCCCAGCTTGGGGGTAAGAATTTTTTCCAGGTACCCCCTGGAAAAGACACCGATAAGCATATTTGCAACCTTACATTTAGATGCCATTGGAACTATTTGTATTAAAACTTTTCAATCACAGTCACAACACATTTTCACAACATTTATTTATTTCAGATGTTATCTTAGAATAGATGTAGACCTATTTGACAGTGCAGAAACATAATTGACTTCCTTGATGCATCAATTAAGCGTCAACGACCATCAGCTGGTCACAGTCACAGACACTCAGCCTCTGCAGCACTCTAACTGAAAGTGACTGCATGGAGTTTCATTTCTATCCAAAGGTCATTGAATGATGGAATATGATTAAGGATTACTGTGATTATGGTAAGCTCACATATCACACATACCATAATTCACTGGCAAAAAAAAACATTTTTGAAGAAAAGAAGAAATCTGAATTATTTCGCGGACCCCCTGGCTATGCGTCGCGGACGCCCAGGGGTACTTTGACACTTTCAGAGTTAAAATAACTAATAACTAATTCTCTCTCTCTCTCTCTCTCCCCCTTTTGTATCGCTCCATATTATTTATCGGTTTCACTGTTTTTCCTGGCCATCTCCCCTGCCTTCCTCCCCCCCAAGGGCTCAATCAGAGCAGAGTAAAGAGAGACGCACAATCAGCCTTGATCGCCTGCCAAGCATGAGATCATTCCCTGTGTTCTCTCTCTTTGCTTTCTCTCTGTCTCGACCCCCCCACACATCCCCCGCCCTTCCCCTCTCCTGTCCCCTCTCTCTCTCTCTCTCTCTCTCTCTCTCTCTCTCTCTCTCTCTACAGCTCCCCCTCCCCAAAACGATGTCTTTTCTCACTGCCTGTTCGTGGTGTTGTGTGTTTGGTCTCCCTGGTGTCTTCAGAGCCCCCAGGAGCTAATTACTGAGGGATGTCCTCCTCCCTTCTAGCCTCCCTCCTTCTCGCCTCTGTTCTTGTTAGTGCGCACGTGTGTCTGTGTGTGTGTGTGTGTGTGTGTGTGAAACTCTCTCTCTCTCTCTCTCTCTCTGTTGTGTACAGCCATGTTACACTGATTCACCGAAACATTGAGCTGTGGCTCAGGAGGTAGAGCAGGTCGTCCAATGATCTCTGGGTCGGCGGTTCGAATCCCGGCTCCTCCTCCTGTCCACATGTCGAAGTGTCCTTGGGCAAGACACTGAACCCTACATTGCCTACAATGTGTTGGTCGGTGTGAGCTTTGCCACCTTTGGTGTGTGAATGTGGGAAGTGAGGACGCTGGCGTCGACTGTTCGCCGCTTCACCTCCCAAATGTATGAATGAATGAACCATTGTAAAGCGTGTTGAGCACTTGGAAAAGCGCTATAAAAATGCAATTCATTAAAAATGCAATTCATTATTCGTTTATCCTTTATATCTTTCGCACGCACGTGCGCACGCGCGCACTCTCGCCCGCTCTCTCTCCCCTCTATCTGTCCTTGTTGCCTCAATGTTTGTAATTTACAGGGTCTCGCAGAGGCATATTTCCTAGTAGGTCCGCTATAGCAATTTATGTTCTTTTGACAAATGTTGTATTTCATAATCTGCGGTCTATCCATATCGAATAGGAAGTGATTTACATGGACCATTTGGCCACTGCATGGAGTGAATAGTACACCTTGAAGGCCACCTTGAAGTGTCCTCTTTTAGTATGCAGTACTTTATCAGTTGACCAAGTGTTGCGGTGCGAGGAACACTTTGTGATGAACTATAGGAACAATAAAGAAGGAATACTCTCACGGGGGGGCGTGGCACGGTCTCCTGCGGCAGGTTGGCACATGCGCAGTGTAAACAGGAACTGCGATGATGGAGTGTTCCAGCAACAAAAAATAAATTAAACTTGGCTTATACCTGAGCCCAGTATTTGCCTTCCTGCTGATTATGATTGCTAATTGGCTGCTGCCTCACACCGTGGCTCTGATACATTTTTCTCCCCAATTCAGACGTTGCCAATTCTCCCCCATATGTTTAGTAGTCCCTGTCCCTGCTCAACCCCTACCGTTTGGTCTGCGGACGGTGTAGTGCACCCATGGGCAACTGGCGGCCCGGGGGCCACATGCGGCCCCCAACCTTCACTTAATGCGGCCCGCAGGTTTATTATCAGAATACTGAGATGTCATTGATTTCAGCTGTTACAAAAGCATGACCCGCTTTAATAGTAGTAGCCTATTCAAATGTTATTGTCTTTTTTCCATGTCCAATGTTAACATAACTAACTGAATGCATTTGAAATTCAATACAAAGGTTAAGTTTCAGGATTCCGATTTTTTTTTAAAAGCAACAAATAATTCAGGATTTCAATTCAAATATAGCAAAAAATAGCTGATCTACTTCCGAGGCTACTGATCTACAAGCTCAGAACGGGTATAGTGGTTGTTCCACTCTGGTCGAACAGAGTCGGGGTTATTGTGCATGTTGGAAACACTCTTCTACACCAGTGGGTCTCAAATTGTCCTTGAGTGGGTTCCAAATGAGCCCTGTACAGGTCTGTGTTACGGGTACATTTGGTTCCATTTGTACACTCTCAGAGTTATGGGGTTCCTTAATGAAATTAAAACGTTTGAGAACCACCACTGTACACTAAATGGAACAGGGCCTTAATTAGTATCATCGGTAACACCTGGGAAGGAAGTATAGGGAAGGGGCCGGGAAGTAGGACGAGCTAAGTTCCCTGCACACTACTGCGTTTTTTCAGATTTTTAGCAGCGTTTTTCGGTCGGGTTTCCGGGGGAAAAAAAGGATCCAGTCTGCAAGGAGCTTTAATCTGTGTGCATATAGGGTGTAAAAACATGTACGTCACCAAGAGGGGGGCGGCGCCATTCTTGTTGGCTTTAAACTCTAGCCCACATCACTCAGAATAGAGTGACGGTGGTATGTTTTTGTAAATATTGAGCTTGTTCTTGGCGACAACATAGTGAACCAACACCAGGATGGATAGAAAGAACGTCGGGCCCAAATACCTTACAAGGAAAATGTCGTGAACAAACACGGCTGTGCTTAGATACTTTGTTGAACGTTATGTCTCTGCACCGTGCAGCCGAGATCCAAGCCATTCTACGTCTTTTTGTAAACTCGTCAATCTGGGTTCCTTGATGCCGTCTCCATGCTGGAAAGCTGAAAATCGAATTCTGTTTTCTGGCTCATTCCCTCGACGTGACCTGCTGTGGCACTTATTTACTGAGCAAGTCTGCACCATTGTGAGGTCAGTTTAAAAAAATAACGTATACAAGCACACCGGATAGTCGCTCAATGTAAACAAACCAGACTAGCCAACAAGAATAGCTACCACGTGACACATATGTTGACTCCCCCTCAAGGAGATTTGACGCTCTATAGGGCCCATTGAGTTTGTTGGGAGTTCCCAGCAAAGCCAGAGGCAGCAGGGTAGGATACAAACAGTGTTGTTTTTGCCAGCAAATTTTGATTTTAGTTTTAGTCATAGTCTCTTCAATAGTTTTCATTTAGTTTCAGTCACATTTTAGTCACCTGGAATGTTTTAGTGTTAGTCTAATTTTAGTCGACTAAATATCATAAGATTTTAGTCGACTATTTAGTCGAACAAAATGTATTTTGGCGGGCCTCGATGCCGTTGTAATGAAACTGCTGAAAATAGCCAATCTACAAGCCCACAACGCGTCGCAGTGCGACGCATTGTGAGCTTGTAGATCTAATAGAACTAATTGTAAAATGACTTATACTGGATCTCTTGTCCACTAGTCCCTTCCTAACATTTTAGTCTAGTTTTTATTTGTTGACGAAATTGTCAGTGTATTTAGTCTTAGTCTTAGCCATCATAGCTTAGTTTTGATTTAGTTTCCATTTAGTTTTCGTCAGTGGAAAAAGGTAGTCGACGAACATTTTTCGTCTTAGTTTTAGTCGACGAAATCAACACTGGATCCAAACAGCAGTCTCTCCACAGTGGTGGGCAGGAACATGCAGCTGCACCGCCCCTATGGTTTCTGGAGCCAGACTGTTGACTCATACAGCCTGTGTGCAATCTCTGAAGCTCTGAAAATAAGCCTGGAGTAAAGCTGATGTCACGCTTCCCCCCCCTACTTCCGTTTCGTCTTTGCAGTCACAGACATTAAGTCCTACTGTTTGTTAATCAAATTAGTTGAACTGTATATATAGCTTGCTTGTATTTTCGTGAACAGAAATGACTAACAGATGACAGCTTATCCTGTCTTGGCTTTCAGGGGGTGTAGTTCCAGACACTCTATCCTGTATAGCATCAGAGATTGTGAAATAGTTGTCTTGCTAATTGTCTTAATTGTCTTGTTAATTGTCTTGTTAATTGCACCACCCTGAGAGACGACACCCGCCACTGTTATTTTCGCTGGCATTGTTGAGCCTCTGTGCTGTAGTAGTATGACTAATTGTACATCTTTGGCCTTTTTCCCTTTATTGATAGGGTACAGTAATTAGACAGGAAAGGGGGAGAGAGATGGGGAGTGACACGCGGCAAAGGCCGCCGGGCTCGGGAGTCGAGGCCGGCTTGGCAGCCTAGGTTGAGCTAACCGTCCGGGCCTTATTCTTGAATCTTGCTCTCTTTATTCGGTTTCCTTTTAAAAAAAAATATGATTCTACATTATTTGATATATTAGTTGCTACAATGCTATAGCGTTCCCCTATAGGGTTGATTAAATCACATCTAATGGGGTCTATAATGTAACGTGACGGGTTGAGGTGGATGATAAAAGCGCGTAGAGATGAAATGCGTGGGAGTTCAGCATCTACCAGGAACGAGTTCCTCTCCATTATTTATAACACTTCTTCACTATGACCCAGTTTGCTGCACAGCGGTAACCACTGTCCTCCTCTTCCCTCTCTTATCTCTTGATGTCTCTCTTCAGCCCAGCTCTCTCAAAAACACGTGTACTCTCTCTTCTCTGCATCAACTCATTTCTAATGCTGATCTAAGAACGAAAGCCGGTTTGGGGGCATGCTGGGAGATGTTGCGCTTTGAGCTTCATGCAATACATCTTGTCAGCCAGTATTGGTCCTATACTGTACCTCATTACATGATATAAATGTCTATAGTAAGAGACGAGCAGGGAGACCACCTCCACGTTACTGGCACTGCGCAAATACTGTAGCATGGAATATGGTTGAGTATATTCCAGGAAACACCCGGTAAATTTACCAACAAACTCCGGTAAACTCCTGTATTGTACCAATCACCCCTGTATATTATTACTGCGTATATGCCCCCTAAACTTGAGGTTTATGGGCAAATCTAGTGCCCATAATTGCCCGTTAATCCCTCTTTTCACGCAGTGTGGAGTTGTATTAGTTATAGTGTGAAAAACAAGATGGGGGAGGAGCCTGAGGGGCTCGAATCTCACTTTCAAATGCTCCAGTTTTATTCACAGCACAGCAGCAATATACCACGTTTCAACCTCAATCAGATTCTAAAAATGTCTTCTACATCCTGACAGTTTTCTGAAAAAGCTATGTTTCTATGTCAGTCGTTCTTCGATTTTTCAAAAATAGCAGACCTACAAGCTCGTAGCGCGCCACTCGGTGGCGCGCTATGAGCTTGTAGATCTGCTATTTTTCAATAGCTAAAGCATAACATAATGCTAACACCAAAAGGGGTTCTCACCCAAAATGGGTTAAAGGACAACTTTAGTTTTTTTCGTTTCAACCTTGCAGTCTTTTTCAGTGTATCTCTGCTGTCGCGAAGAAACCAACTAACTCCAAAATGTTCATTTTTCGGGAACATTTTTCAGGAAATTCTGAAAACCATATATTTTTAAATCAAAGCAATACTGCCTCAATGTTGGTGTTGTGACTTTATATATTGTCAATTCCTTGCATGAGAGGGGGAGCGGTGGAGTTAGTTGCTTTAGCAGGCAGTTTGAGGGTCCAATGAAGTTAAGAGGTTTTTGTCCAAAGCATTTTTCCAAACTTTCCATAGAGCGCCGAAGTCTGACGTCACTTTCAGTAGAGGGCGCCAGTACACAGGTTCATGTATTTTTGAGTGGTGCAACCACTCCAAGGAACAGCAATGTCCGTGTTCACCTAACTATGTGACCACTATGTCACTATGAGCACGAGTACCAATGAGTACCAAAAGTGGCGCTGTTGTGCCAGAAACAGAGAGAGAGAGAGATAGTGCTGCACTGCTGCCTGCTAATGAGAGAGGGGGGGGGGGGGGGGGGTAGTTGCACCACTCAGTTCACTAACTGAACTGAGTTTGAAAAATAAACCGATCATCCCGGCCTTTCTGTCAGGGGGGTGGCTGTGCGTCGTTAATGATGTCCATTCATATTTGATACAGCCAGTTTCTGGAGAAAATGGAATTAATGTGGCCGCAAAAGCCTTGAAACTACAAGGGTATGAAAGCAATGTCGCTGCTAATATACGTCACGCCCAGCTGTCAACACATTTCCTGAGATTCCTTATTGACGTAAGCTCAGCTGGCAGTGACTCGACTCGTAGTAACCACAGTTTTTCATGTGTCTATGAGGTGACAGTACTTCATTAGACACCCTGGAGTCGTTTTTATGTGCAATGGTGTATTAACTTTGTATTTAGGGTTTCTTCCTGGAGGCTGAACCCTTGACAGTCAAACGGGCCAATGAAATAAACAGTAATATTATTATATAATAGTGACATCACACTATCAGCCCCTCCCCTAACCCCTTAACGCCCTACCAACAGTCATTAAGACATGAAAATCCCTTGACTCCTTCAAAAC
>NC_136800.1:3289818-3457318 GCF_951216825.1 Electrona antarctica | reverse complement strand
AGTCCAAGCCGCTTCTTTGCACCTGACAGGGGGGGAGTTTCCCCCAGTTGGACATAGCGCGTGGAAGGAACACGTTATTCCGACCAGTTCCTTTTCCCCTCCAGCAGGCGCCCCGGGCTGGCCAGGGGGAGGTATAGTTTAGAGACTGCATGTGAGGGTACCTATACCCTAGGGGTAGCCCTGGTCCAGTGAGGGTAGCCCTGGTCCATGTGAGGGTACCTATACCCTAGGGGTAGCCCTGGTCCAGTGAGGGTAGCCCTGGTCCATGTGAGGGTACCTATACCCTAGGGGTAGCCCTGGTCCAGTGAGGGTAGCCCTGGTCCATGTGAGGGTACCTATACCCTAGGGGTAGCCCTGGTCCAGTGAGGGTAGCCCTGGTCCATGTGAGGGTACCTATACCCTAGGGGTAGCCCTGGTCCAGTGAGGGTAGCCCTGGTCCATGTGAGGGTACCTATACCCTAGGGGTAGCCCTGGTCCATGTGAGGGTACCTATACCCTAGGGGTAGCCCTGGTCCATGTGAGGGTACCTATACCCTAGGGGTAGCCCTGGTCCATGTGAGGGTACCTATACCCTAGGGGTAGCCCTGGTCCATGTGAGGGTACCTATACCCTAGGGGTAGCCCTGGTCCAGTGAGGGTAGCCCTGGTCCATGTGAGGGTACCTATACCCTAGGGGTAGCCCTGGTCCATGTGAGGGTACCTATACCCTAGGGGTAGCCCTGGTCCATGTGAGGGTACCTATACCCTAGGGGTAGCCCTGGTCCATGTGAGGGTACCTATACCCTAGGGGTAGCCCTGGTCCATGTGAGGGTACCTATACCCTAGGGGTAGCCCTGGTCCATGTGAGGGTACCTATACCCTAGGGGTAGCCCTGGTCCAGTGAGGGTAGCCCTGGTCCATGTGAGGGTACCTATACCCTAGGGGTAGCCCTGGTCCATGTGAGGGTACCTATACCCTAGGGGTAGCCCTGGTCCATGTGAGGGTACCTATACCCTAGGGGTAGCCCTGGTCCAGTGAGGGTAGCCCTGGTCCATGTGAGGGTACCTATACCCTAGGGGTAGCCCTGGTCCAGTGAGGGTAGCCCTGGTCCATGTGAGGGTACCTATACCCTAGGGGTAGCCCTGGTCCATGTGAGGGTACCTATACCCTAGGGGTAGCCCTGGTCCATGTGAGGGTACCTATACCCTAGGGGTAGCCCTGGTCCAGTGCTTATAGCGAGTCTCTCACTAACGCCCTGTCGGGATAGTGTCTGCTGCACACGGGTAAGAAAATAACCCCTATTAACCCATTTAGACCTGGGAACGATTCTACATATGTTTTCTAAATCCTGGCAGTTTTCTGAAAAACCCATGTTTCTATGTCTCAAACATTTGAGGGACCCCCCAAGATTATATATGTATTTGGCCACCGACACCTATCTGAAAATATGTTGTTTCAGAGACCCCCCCCCCCCCCCCCAGAAGCAAAGATTTGATTTAAAAACTTTGGCTCTGAAAGAATATATTCAAAGATCTGCTATTTTTCAATAGCTAAAGTATTGATTGATTGTTTGATTGATTGATTGATTTATTAACAGTTTGCAGAATTCCAGTACATGTCAAGTATACAACTCAATACAAAAACTGTTAACTGTGAGTGGACGACACCATAAAGCATTACACTTGTTTACAATAGGGCCCACCATTTTCAATTAATCAAAAAGAAAGTATAACATATAATGCTTAAAACACCAAAAGGGGTTCCCGCCCAAAATGGGTTAAAACGCCCTATTAAAAACTCTAACATACAGTATGTGGGTTTGACATACTACACTGATGAAGACATTGATGAAGAATGTTCGATGCGGCGAGTTGGACAACTGGCGAGTTCTCCCGGTATCCGTTCCAGGAGTGTATCAATAACACACACACACACACACACACACACACACACACACACACACACACACACACACACAACCCTTCATTTTGTATTCCGTCCCTGTCTGTCCTCCTCCTGCCCTGTCACTTTGAGTGTCTCTCACGGTGTGTTTGACCCACTGGGTTTGCAGATGGTCCAGCCCTGCTTACTCAATCGCTCACTCCCCTGTGCACACACACACACACACACACACACACACATCGCTCACTCCCCTGTGCACACACACATCCCCATAATAACGGCGGGGTCTCGCGTGCCCAGCTTCACTAACAAGTCCTTCGTCCTTTCTCCTTCAGATCGCCACTGAATTTGAATTAGTGTCCCGTTCAATCCGTTTACCGACGCTAAGCGCAGCCTGTTGCCCCCCCCCCCCCCCCCCCCCCCCCCCCCCCCCCCTCCTTTAGCCCCAGCCCCCCCCCCCCCCCCCCCCCGAATGATGGTGTAGCCGAGCGTGTGACCATTTTTTTAAATTGTTTTTGCGGGCAGTACTAACAGCTTTGGTTCATTAAGAATTCCTGGCAGAGGAGGCGGTGAATGTCGACTGTCGGGGCTAGCCCGGGTGTTTCTGTCTGTATGCCTGTGTGTGTGTGTGTGTGTGTGTGTGTGTGTGTGTGTGTGTGTGTGTGTGTGTGTGTGTGTGTGTGTGTGTGTGTGTGTGTGTGTGTGTGTGTGTGTGTGTGTGTGTGTGTGTGTGTGTGTGTGTGTGTGTGTGTGTGTGTGTGTGTGTGTATACGTACAGTACTGCATGTGTGTGCATGTGTAAGGGCTTTCATACGGTGTATGTGTGCGTGCGTGCGTGTGCTCGCTCCGTGTCGTATTTCATGCGTGTCCATTAAGGAGTGTCTCATGAATCATGAGCTACTCTAGCGCCTCGTCTCTTCACCTCATATTTACACTCAGTCAGCGACAAACAAGGCACTCTGTCAAAGTCTTCAAAGTCACTTACAGTTCCCCCCCCCCCTCGCTTGTCATAATTCCTGGAGCCAGAGCTGGAGCTGCATGGAGCTCTCTCTAAAAAAAAAACGCCGCAAGCCGCTTCAGACACACACAGACAGAGTTGTGTCCTTGTGGGGCTGGGAAAATTTGGAAGGGATTCTAGAATGTGTCAGCGTACTGTATGCAGCAGCGGCATTAGAGGACTTGACAGGTTGAGGGCGCCGAAGAGGAAGTGAGCGCGAGCGGTGGCGATTGATTCCATCTGGCAACAGATTAATCCATTCGGGACGGGAGCAACACACCTGTGTGTTGCCCTTATTTTAAACTTTAGCTGTTGTAAAAATAGCAGATCGTACAAGCTCGTAGCGCGGCACCGAGTGCCGCGCTACGAGCTTGTAGATCTGCTATTTTTTGGAAAGATCAAGAAAACGCGTGCAAATCTTTGGATATGTATTCTTTCACGCTGACCGTTTTTAACTCAAATCTTTGCTTCTGGGGGGGGGGAGTGGGGGTCCCTTGAATAATATATATTTTTGGGGTCCTTGACTTGAAATAGTTTGAGCACCACTGATATTTCACTGGTATTTCAGAAAGCTCTTGATTTTAGAAGACATTTTGTAGAATCTGCAGGGTCTAATGGGTTAAATGAGCGACACAGTCTGGAGGTCGGCGAATTCTAATGCCCCCCCCCCCCCCCCTCCCTATACCACAACAAACCACACATATGCACACTGTCAGGTTGGAGGTTATGTGCCACCCCCCCCCACCCCTCGCCCCGGGCAGTCGGGCACCCTGCAACCAACAGAGGAAGACAGGGAGAGTAGAAAGAGAGATGTTAGTTTGCTCTTTGACAGCATGGTGGCAGTGGGTCTCTAGATTAAAAGCCTGCCCTGTCTGTCTACTTGGTTGTGTGTGCCGGCGGTGTCTGTCTGTCATGCACGCAAATAGCAGACCTATAAGCTCTACAGAGGCTTGTAGATTATATTGTGACACCTGCAACGCAACAAAGTACGACAGAGCTTTATACTCAGATGCCGGTTCCCCCGCTGTGTCTGTCCACACACAATCCACACGCACGCATGCAAGCACGCGCATGCACGCACGCACGCACGCACGCGCACACACTGGGAAATGTCATACAGTATGGCAGTAGATCATGCGCATAAATCTAACGTGTCACCTGTTTAATTGAAAATGGAGCTGAGTAGATGGGGCTTCCTGAGGCTATATAGGTGAAGTCACATTCAATCTCTTCGTCCTTTATCTTTCCGTCTCTCTCTCGCTCGCTCTCGCTCTCGCTCTCGCTCTCTCTCTCTCTCTCTCTCTCTCTCTCTCTCTCTCTCTCTCTCTCTCTCTCGCGCGCGCGCGCGGTCAGATGGACAACCTTAAGAGGGCAGAGAACCCTGGAGGTATAAATGAGTGATAGGGTCTGCTCTCCTCCCTTTCACACACACACACACACACACACACACACACACACACACACACACACACGCACACGCACGCATGCGCACACACACACACACACACACGCGCACGCACGCACACGCACACACACGCACACAGATAAACAGTCAGGATTGGCGCTACAGCCTGCTACAGCACAGCTGTTCTGCATCAAACCCTCTTCTATTTTAGTCACGAAAGACTCCCCCCCTGCCCCCCCCCCCCCCCCCCCACCTGTCCTCCAGACCGTCTAGCGTTACTTTTTAATTGCTTTGCATCCAGAAAACAGCTGGAGTTGAGGATGAGCAGAGATGGAGGGTATAAGGGAAAGCGAGTGGTGTGGGTGAGAGGAGTCACGGGGGAGTTCATATCCCAGCTATCTACACTAAGTGTAAAATAAATGTACTTATAGTGGAGATTAGGAACGAGACACTATAGTATAAACCAACTCTCTGTGACACTAAACACACTGAGGTTGAATCATAGGCCCGTGAGCGTATAGATACCCCATTGGTGGCCGCTGTTTATCGGAAGCGATGCACTACATTGCAGCCGCCATATTTTGTGAGGGAAAGCCTTCCTTCTAAACAGGATGTCTCTTCACAGTTATCATCTGAAATCATCATCTGAATCAACTCTCTGAATGTTCAACCAATTTTAGCATGCTCTGGTTTTGCTACAAAAGTCAGACATGAAGTTATGTTATGATACAGGATAGTTGCTTTTAACCCATTTTGGACTGACGTCGATTAAAAGAAAGGATTCTAAATCCTAACATTTTTCAGAAAAACCCATGTTTCTATGTCAGTGGTGCTCAACCTTTTTCATGTCAAGGAGGAGGAGAATTATCTCTATTGTGCCACGGACCCCCATCTCAAAATATGTAGTTCCAGGGACCCCCCAGAAGCCAATATTTTAGTTAAAAATATTCGCTCTGAAATATATATTCAAAGATTTGCACCACATTTTCACGACTTATCAAAAATAGCAGACCTACAAGCTCGTATCGATGTAGATCTGCTATTTTTCAATAGCTAAAGTAGAACAGAATGCTTAAAACACCAAAAGGGGTTCCCGTCTAAAATGGATATGTTTTCATACCAAAGCACCTTATTTCACATCGATAGCAACGGTAATGGTTATACAACAGAAAGAAGTTGTAGTCTCGGGTATTTATAATACTAATAATACATTTTATTTATAAGGCGCCTTTCAGGGCGCTCAAGGTCGCCGTACAGGTTAAAAACACAGTTAAAACCGAAACCAAACTAAGGCACAGCTTGCATGCAGAAGACAACAAAGGTCAGCCATATGCCTGGCTAAACAGGTGGGTTTTGAGGTGAGTTTGGAATATGGTGATAGAGTCCATGTTTCTAATATTAGGGGGGAGGGAGTTCCAGAGGTGAGGGGCAGAGCGGCTGAAGGCTCTTGGACATTTATATACTGTACAACTTCAGGCATATTTCTTGCAGGGGAGTTATGGCAAAGTTCCCTTACATAATATCGGGGCATGTTGCCACAATGTCTCCTGTACTGTACTGTACTGTACTGTATCTGTCTATAGAGCGTCGCAGTCCCGCCCCGTTTCATGACCACGAGCTGTCCGTATAAGAAAATTTCCCATTCATTTTTCCCATAGACGTTTCAGAAAGTATTTATTTAAAGACCATTTAAGCCGTTTAAGCAACTCGGATGATGACAAATCATGACAATAAACAAACAAAAAATTGGGCCGAACAAATAATTAGAAAGAAGAAAAACAACAACAAAAAGGTGTTGTACCCTGCTCTTTTTTTTCCTTCTTTTATTATTTTTTTCCTTATTTTATTAATTATTTGTTCGGCCCAAAACATTGTATTTGTTGTCATGTTGTTTGTCATCATCCGAGTTGGCTTTGGCTTTAAAGGTCTTTAAATAAATACTTTCTGGAACGTCTATGGGAGAAATGTATGGGAAATTCTCTTACAGACAGCTTGTCGGGGGCGGGACTGCGACGCTCTATAGAGGCCCCTCAACAGGCACGTGCCGAGAGTGTTAGAGAGGCAGGGGCTGAAATCCCATAAGAGGGCACTTTTGGCCCAAAATAGCAGATCTACAAGCTCACAACGCGTCGCGCTGCGACGCGTTGAGAGCTTGTAGATCAGCTATTTTCAGGGCACAACCCTGCACTCTTTATCTACTGGAGATGTGGTGTATGCGGCATGGATTTCGAAAACAAATTAGTTCAGGAGACTTGCAGGACAATTCTCCTAGAAGGCTGCCTTCCTCCGGCATGGCATGGAAAGGAGAGGAGGGGCATTTAGAATTTCTTTCACCATGGTAAATGCTGCATAAGTGGTCTGGAGAGGGCAGTTGTTTTACAGACGGGTAAAGGTCTCACTCACATGTAAGACACACGCAAGACACACTTGTGTCCTGTGTCTTCTGTTTGTTATGGCCGCCTCCATGCATTTCCAATGGGAGTCACATGGTTTCATGACACAACAATGACAACATTGTTGTGTCATGAAACAAGGTTGTGTCTTCAAACCATGTGACTCCCATTGGAAATGCATTGAGGCGGCCATGATAGCCCTGGTCCAGTGCTTACAGCGAGTCTCTCTCTGACGCCCACAGCCCTCTAGCAATTTTCTCAGTCCCGTGCAAGGGTTTACAATTCCCAGCAAATAAACAAAACGACGTAACTACTCACCGAAACAAAGCCTGCTAGACCTTGGTATTCTCGAAGCTGGGAAGCGTCTCAGGTCCCCAGCTTCTCTCTAAAATGCACTTTGAGCCATTTTAATACAGCAATGTACCGGACCGCCAACGCCAAGAGTCATTTTTTCTACTACGGCATTTCCGGGTTTTGCCTGCGCCGATCTGGTTGGATTCATTTGATTTAATGACTAAAATAGTGCATTTTAGAGAGAAGCTGGGGACCAGAGACGCTTCCCAGCTTCGAGAATATACTTTTACCAAGGTCTAGCAGGCTTTGTGTCGGTGAGTAGTTACGCCGTTTTGTTTATTTGCTGGGAATTGTAAACCCTCGCACGGGAGTGAGAAAATTGCTAGAGGGCTGTGGAAGTGCCTTCCACAGGGCGTCACTCGCTGTAAGCACTGGACCAGGGCTAAGGCCATGACAAACAGAAGACACAGGACACAAGAGTGTCTTGCGCGTGTCTTACGTGTGACTGAGGCCTTAGGTGTGAGTGAGGCCTAAAAGGGCAGGGGCTGAAGCCCCCTCTATGTGTGCACGTCCCTGACAGTGACACCAAATGGGGTTCTCGCCCAAAATGAGTTAATAGCACAGGCAGACTCTTCACATACTAGAGCATGTCTGAAATAAGTGTCAGAGCTGAAATAGACATGCAAATATGAAATAAATGCTAGGTGTAATGTTAGAGACCACAGAAGTGATCCTTTCAAGCCTCTTTTCTCAACTCGCTGTTTTCTGCAAGACATTACTCTATAAGCCATATCTCCAAAACTGGTGGGTCAAACTGAACAACCAATATAGCAATTTGAAGCTATGATTCCCTGACATGAAAAAACAAAAAATCAAAAAAATCCAATAGCAGTCTCTCAGTCAAATTTGGTCACATTTAATGGTGGAAACTGAAAATGTCTAATTGTATTGCTCTGCAGCTGTTTGATCTTGTGGCCATAAGGACTCTGTTGTTGTTACCAGTCTAAGTGCCCTTATTTTATGATATTGTATTTATATATGTACTGTATGTTTTTTTTTAATTGTATTGTCTGATGTATTATGTATTGTTCTGTTGTATTGTTTGTTTGTACAAAAAAAGAAGAAAAATGCAATAAATATATTGTTTAAAAAAAACGGGGGAAAAAACCCCATGCCATTCCAATTGCCACAGCCCTGCATGGGCTAAGCCTCCCCAGGGCTATAGCATAGTTATCCACCTTTCTACTACTGCATTGAAACCGTCTGATTGACCACAGAAGATTAACAGACCTGGTTTCTTATTATTGCCTCCTATGCTGACGGTGAAATCCTCTCTCCTCCGCCACCCGTTGTGACCTCTTCTTTGACCCGTTTTGTTCATGGTTTCTACTTTCTGCTGAGCTTAGCAGCAGATCTATAGCTAAACTATAAGGACAGCATATGCTCTTTGTCCTGCCACTGGAGAGACAAACAACAACAACAACCACACGTTCAGCGCTTACTTTGTGTTATCATTAAATAAGACTTGGCAGAAATTGTTTCCAATTTTGTTTATGATGACCCTATATTCTCTCTTTGGCGTTGATGCAGACTTTTCATTTGTGTGTGTGTGTGTGTGTGTGTGTGTGTGTGTGTGTGTGTGTGTGTGTGTGTGTGTGTGTGTGTGTGTGTGTGCGTGCGCGTGCGTGCGTGTGCGTGTGCGTTTAGGCGATGTTCACACCAGAGTGCAGGTTCAAGGAGTCTGTGTTTGAGAACTACTACGTGATCTACTCGTCCACTGTGTTCCGGCAGCAGGAGTCGGGCCGCGCCTGGTTCCTCGGCCTCACCAAGGAGGGCCAGGCCATGAAGGGAAACCGAGCAAAAAAGACCAAGCCCTCCTCACACTTTGTGCCCAGGCCCATTGAAGGTATCTTTACAAGAAATCTCTAAGAAGAGAATACCAGCACTCACGGACATGTCATTTAAGGCACTTTTATTATTTTCTGGTTGGCATAGTTTGCTTTTATAGTGTCCGGGGGTACGACACCTTCCCTTGTCCGTGTCGATACAAACAACAATCAGCCAAAACAATCATAATACAGCAAAATACAAATACTATTTAGTCTTAGTTGTAGTCATCATAACTCATTCACTTAGTTAGTTAGTTTTCATTTAGTTTCCATTTAGTTTTCGTCAGTGAAAAAAGGTAGTCGACGAACATTTTTCGTCAGAAGTTTTAGTCGACGAAGTCAACACTGAATTGGTCTACTAAAGATTCCTTGCATGTAAAATGTCTGAGCAACCGCAAGAACATGTCATCTTTTATATTTGGTCAGACCATAAAGTCTGATTTTTACTCTCTATACTTTTTTTCTATACATTTCGTTCCTTCAATCTTTCCAGCCTTGGCATCACCAAGATATGACATTTCTATAAAAAACCTTCAGTTGTATTTTCTAAACGTGTTTTCTGCTAACTAACGGGCGTTTTGTGATGGATATTATCATGATGACATCATGTCTGGCACTGGGATACAAACATGCTGACGACAGCTCTCTTCACTTTGCTTGTCTTCTCCTCCAACCACCCAGCCCGTTATAATTGTCCCAACCAACCTTATACACCACCTGACCTTGTCTCGGTTATTTGCCCATCCATCTCTGCAATCTGCCCTCCATTGTACCCTTTCTATATATTTCCTCACTGTTTGTCCTCTATGTCCTCCCCTCCCCTCCCCTCCCCTCCCCTCCCCTCCCCTCCCCTCCCCTCTCCTCTCCTCTCCTCTCCTCTCCTCTCCTCTCCTCTCCTCTCCTCTCCTCTCCTCTCCTCTCCTCTCCTCTCCTCTCCTCTCCTCTCCAGTTTGTATGTACAGGGAGCCGTCGCTGCACGAGATCGAGCCGGAGAAGCAGCGCTCCAGAAAGAGCTCAGGGACTCCCACCATGAACGGCGGGAAAGCCGTCAATCAGAACGCCACATAGCAGTGGGGGGAGGGGCTTCCAGCAGGAGGAGGAGGGCCGGGAGGGGTGGCCTGCTTCTGATCCCCCCCCCCCCCCCCCCCCAAAAAAAAGAATAAAAAAAATTAAAAAGGGGGGATGGGACAGGCCATGGGAAAACTCACCAACACCCTCCCCACCCCCACCCACCACCCCCACCGCGCCTCAAAAACCTACGCACCAACCATAACCTCTGTATTAAAAACGGGGAGTTGAAGCCGCGACGAAGAGGAGCTGTACTGTATACGACACACACACACACACACACAAAAACAAAACAAAAAAACTGAACCCTTGCCTGTGAAAAAAAATCTTTTAGATGAATTATTATTATGAAGATAACAACAACAACAACAACGAGAGGATGTGAAAAACGAAAACCACATTTTCAATCAGGACTTGACCTCGACGTTTTATGCAAAAAAAAAAAGAAGAAAAAAAACCGAGAAAAGAAAATGAAATGAAATGGAAAAAGCTGTGACAAACAAAGAAATGAATGGTGGTCTTTCTTCACACAAGTACAAATATCTCATTTCCAATTTATGCTGTGAAAAAGAAATTAGCTTTAAGACATGTTCCCACCTTCATGCGTTTTTTTATCTTTTATTTAATTTTTTTCCTGAATGCGTAACTTGAAAACTTCCACAATGCTCCATTGTATTATTGTTATCATTGTCAATTACTAGCAACATTGACAGCAGCCATTGTTGTTATGTTGGAACCTCTCCATCCCCAGTTACTCTAGTAGGTCTACTCTTGGTTATTCTGGGATTTTGTTTTTTTTACACCGAATTTCATTTTTGCTCTACTGTGAGGGTTTGAATGAATGAATGCGTTTTGAGAGTTCTCCTTTAAAGGGAGACGGACTGTGTGGGATTTTCTTATTTGCTCAGTTGTTGTACTGTAAGTGTGAATGACACTTGGCCACGGGACAGTTCAGCTCAGTTGTTGTACTGTAAGTGTGAATGACGCTTGGCCACGGGACAGTTCAGTTGTTGTACTGTAAGTGTGAATGACGCTTGGCCACGGGACAGTTCAGCCTAAATGGTACTTTTGTCACGCGACGGTGTCGCTCGTGTGCCCGCCTGCCGCGTGACGAAGCATCATTTCGGCTTTAGGGAGGTTCCAAAAAAATGCTCTGAGACGAACTCCACTCCTTATGTCCTCTTATGTTCTGCAATGGCAGGGCAGGATTTAAACAAGCAATACGAGTTGTGTACATCTCCAAATAATAGTAATAATAACAACCGCCATGCCCCTTCCGTTTTTGGGTTCAACAGAGAAGACTGATATGTATGTAGAAAAGGTCGTCTGTATTTAAAAGTGGGCACTGCGGAAAGTCGCCGTAAGAGGGCCCTGATTTGGTCCTCGTAACGGCAACTAGAAGGTGATACTTTTATGTGTGGATAAAAGAGGTGTCCGATCCTGACAAAAGAATATGCCAGCAAATAATGTTTAGCATCAGCACTGTAATATGAGCCACACAGCAACGATAAGGACCACTTTCACATCTGCACCTCAAAGTATCTAAGCCGTCTTCTCTGTGGTCGTATGAGCTAGGCTATAAACAAAACTGTCAGAAATATAAGTATATCCTAATTATCCATGCTTGTAATCTATATCAACAAGTCTCCGAAATAAGGGATTTGTGTTTTGTAGGCACAAAGACAGACAGGCCAACAGATTCTGTCCAGAGTGAGATTGGCCAAACAGTCGTGTTGTTGAGCTTCTTCTCTTTTTGTTACCTTTTTATCGCGAAAGGATTATGGATTGCACGACATGGACGGACAGGGTTGTCTTGACTGTTCAATGATAACTCACTGACCCTTTCTTTGCATTTGTAATTTACCCCCTAATATGATGTCACAGTCACTGAGACTCGCTTCATTGCCACGATGGAAGCAGAACTTCTCGTTGAGGAGCCAATTAATCTGAGCCACGGAGACATGCCAGCTTGCAGAAAGATGTCTCTCCCTCCTTCAGTGGCGTGCACAGACATTTAGAGGGGCAGGTGCTCAAGTTAAAAAAAGGGCACCTTGTGCAGCGCGTGGAACCGGCCGGTTGCCTTAATCTATTTTGGGCGGGAACCCCTTTTGGTGTTAGCATTATGTTATGCTTTAGCTATTGAAAAATAGCAGATCTACAAGCTCATAGCGCGCCACCGAGTGGCGCGCTATGAACTTGTAGGTCTGCTATTTTTGAAAAATCCAAAAAAAAAAAGGAAAAAAAAGGTTTTTTTTTTTTTTTTTAAAGGGCACATTGCCAAAAGGGCAGGGGGTGCTCTAGCACCCCCTAGTGTCTATCTGTGCACGCCACTGCCCCCGTGGGTCTATCTCACATGTCCCCCCGTATTCTCTGAGCTGGTAGCCCTATACAAGTCCCCATCTCCACTGATTTTGTGACCCATGAAATGAGTCGTTTGCTGCACTGTGGAGGAACGCGTCTCTATGTCATAAATCCATGCTGCTGAAAGGGGCTCTATAAACCAAGTGAATAGACATGGCATTGCTGGGAGAGAATAGCTACTTAAACCTCCTAGTCGCATTCCTCCACAAATATATATTGTACATAGAGTTTTTCGGAGGAGGAGCAATCCCCTATTGGTTCGTCTACTCAGGAAGTCCTACTCTTGTCCAATGAATCGGGCCAGACGTGAAGGCAGGTGAGGCCACCCTTTGTCCAGCATCCAATGCACAAAGCCTGGCCAATGGAGTGGTCTTTTAATGAGACCAGCGGTGGGTGGGGTTGACGGGGTTTTGGGTGGTGGAAGGTGTGTTTGGTTAAGTCTGGCCAATGTGCTGGAGGTTTGGAAATGGGTTAAAATTGTACAGGCCTGAGGCGCAGCAGTGGAGCTGAAACATAGAACAATAATATGAGAGTGAAGACTGTTAAGTTGAGGTAAGATTGGCTCTATTTTCTAGAGGACAAAAACAAATATTGTATATGTGATGATTAGAGTGATATTTTATTGGCCTTGAGTTAATGCATCCCTTTAGAGTTCTGGTTGGGTACCATATCTGCAGTATAGATAAGATAAAAAAGGTTTTTTGCACAGATAGGATCAGCAGAATTGATTACAGCTGAGGCAGATTTTAGTCTTCCACCTGGAGCCCAGTTTGATAGCAGGTACAGGTTACCCCCTAAGAACTAATGGTAGATTAGTTCATGTCACACAGCTTCTATAACAATGATATTAGTTCAGATACTGACAGGCAGCAGACAAGACCAGCATATTAAAATAACTTTGTATATTAAACTTAAAGGGGTTTATATTTGTTTAAAGGGTAAAGGCGACAAACGGCAGTGCATGAACAATGGATGTAAATGAAAGAATGCAAAGAGGGGAGGGGAGGGGGTGAAGTAACAACAAAGGGTTAAATGGGAACATTTGGGAGGGGGGAGGGGGGGGGGTTACATGATGTATGAACGTGTAAGCGAAGGCCTTGGTCGTTTGTGATATAAAGAATAATTTATGTATTTTTATGTTTGCAGATGATTTCACTGCATCGGAAACACACTCATATATGCATTATGAATTGTGAGATGAAATAAAAATATGCATTGATAATAAAAAGTCAGAATGAAGTTAGTGATTGTTTAAGAATAAAGATTATGTTATAAAGAGCTTTCACCTTCTCAGTGTGTGCTGCTTGAGTCACTGTTCATAACTACAGTAACTGACTGTGATCTAATTTTTGGCCAGTTCAACCTATCCGATATCCAGGTCCGTTACCGCCCCCTACAACCACAATTAAAATGTAAGCTTTATTGTCTCCACCAGGCCGAAGGCATGGGGAGAGAGTATGTTTTGCACTCCGTCCGTCCGTCCGTGTGTCCGTGTGTGTGTCCGTGTGTGTGTCCGTCCTTCCGTCTGTGAACAGCTAATCTCCGGCACCGTTAACCCGGTCGATGCCAAATTTTGCACACACACTCCCTGGATGCCAACGATGAACCTCTGCCCCAAAGTTTCCAGAACGGCCTGTTATAGCGCCACCAGGAGGCCGCTTTGTGCAAAACAAGTTTTTGATTTTGTCCAAACATCACGCAAATTGGTAGGCCTACACAGTCTCTCTAGAGCCATTCAACGAAACGGGTCTTTCAGATTTCTCAGACTCCATCCTGATTGGCTAAGATTGGCTTCCAAAGTTCGCAGGAGTGCTCAGTTTCAAACAAAATGCTGCAAATCATGAACACATCGTGTGATTTCCGTGAAATTGTGCACGCACATTCCCACTAGGCCGAGGAGGAAATGCCACATGAACATTTTCAACTCAGCCTCATGGTGGCGCTATAACTGGCCGAAAAGTGTTTTTACCTCTAACTGCACGGATCTGTGGATAACTTTGTATGCCAACTCCCTAGAGGCCAAGGAAAAACCTTTGCCTGGAATTTTTCACATCTGCTCTTTATAGCGCCACCAGGAGGCCGACATATGTAAAACACATTTTCTAATATTACTCCTTCAGATTTTATCCAAATTTCACGCAAATCGGTACACATGCTCTTCATAGTCATGTGATCAAGACTGGTTTGTTTGATTTCTCATAATCCACCCTCATTGGCTACGATTGGCTTCTAAACTTTTCAGGAGTAGCCCGCTTTGTACCCGTTTTGTACAAATCGCCACAACTACTCAACGCAGCGTCCGATTGTGGTGAAACTGTGCATGCATATTCCCACTAGGCTTTGGAAGAAATGCCACTTGACAGTTTTCAAATCAGCCTCATGGTGGCGCTACAACAGGCCAAGCCGCGTCACACACACACACACACACACACACACACACACACACAAACACACACACACTAGGGCATTCACTTCTAGTCATTTTTACTAGTTGACTAGTTGCCTAGTTTACTAGTCGACTAGTCGACTAGTTGTTAAACCACCTTTTATGTTTAAAAAAAAAATAAAAAACGTTTTTTTTTTTTTTTTTGAAATAATATTTGTACATTTAAAAACTGTGTACATTGGTGACTATAACTATAATCTACCTGATATTGAGGCCTACAAAATCGGTAAAAAAAAAAAAAAAAAAAAATGAACTTTTTTTTTTTTTTTTTCTTATCAACTAGTCGACTAGTACCATCAAGGTCGACTAGTGGATTTACTAGTCGACTAGTAAACTAGTCGACTAGTTGCTTAATGCCCTAACACACACACGTTTATATTGTTCCTAAACATTTTGCCAAACATCACACACACACACTTATATCCTCCTGGTGGAGACCTGTGCCCAGAAGGGCACTTTTTCTAGTTTATATCATGCTTCTTATATAATTCCGATTTTACATTAAACCAGACTAAACTTAGTACAGTATGTGCTTACGTAATTATCAGCATACTACTCACCGATAATGACCATGATACTGACCATGATACTGACATGATACTGACATGATACTGGCCATGATACTGACATGATACTGACCATGATACTGACATGATACTGGCCATGATACTGACATGATACTGACCATGATACTGACATGATACTGACCATGATACTGACATGATACTGACATGATACTGACATGATACTGACCATGATACTGTCATGATACTGACATGATACTGACCATGATACTGACATGATACTGACCATGATACTGTCCATGATACTGACTATGATACTGACCATGATACTGACATGATACTGTCATGATACTGACATGATACTGTCATGATACTGACCATGATACTGACATGATACTGACATGATACTGACATGATACTGGCCATGATACTGACATGATACTGACCATGATACTGACATGATACTGGCCATGATACTGACATGATACTGGCCATGATACTGACATGATACTGACCATGATACTGACATGATACTGACCATGATACTGTCATGATACTAACCATGATACTGACAATTATACTGACCGTGATACTGACATGATAATGACCATGATACTGACCATGATACTGACATGATACTGACATGATACTGGCCATGATACTGACATGATACTGACCATGATACTGACATGATACTGGCCATGATACTGACATGATACTGACCATGATACTGACATGATACTGACCATGATACTGACATGATACTGACATGATACTGACCATGATACTGACATGATACTGACATGATACTGACCATGATACTGACATGATACTGACCATGATACTGTCCATGATACTGACTATGATACTGACCATGATACTGACATGATACTGTCATGATACTGACATGATACTGTCATGATACTGACCATGATACTGACATGATACTGACCATGATACTGACATGATACTGACCATGATACTGACCATGATACTGACATGATACTGACCATGATACTGACATGATACTGACCATGACACTGACCATGATACTGACCATGATACTGACATGATACTGACCATGATACTGACCATGATACTGTCATGATACTGACCATGATACTGACATGATACTGACATGATACTGGCCATGATACTGACATGATACTGACCATGATACTGACATGATACTGACCATGATACTGTCATGATACTGACATGATACTGACCATGATACTGACCATGATACTGACATGATACTGTCATGATACTGACCATGATGCTGACCATGATACTGTCATGATACTGACATGATACTGACATGATACTGACATGATACTGGCCATGATACTGACATGATACTGACCATGATACTGACATGATACTGACCATGATACTGTCATGATACTGACATGATACTGACCATGATACTGACATGATACTGTCATGATACTGACCATGATGCTGACCATGATACTGTCATGATACTGACATGATACTGACATGATACTGACCATGATACTGACATGATACTGTCATGATACTGACCATGATACTGACATGATACTGACATGATACTGACATGATACTGACCATGATACTGACATGATACTGACATGATACTGACCATGATACTGACATGATACTGACCATGATACTGTCCATGATACTGACTATGATACTGACCATGATACTGACATGATACTGTCATGATACTGACATGATACTGTCATGATACTGACCATGATACTGACATGATACTGACCATGATACTGACATGATACTGACCATGATACTGACCATGATACTGACATGATACTGACCATGATACTGACATGATACTGACCATGACACTGACCATGATACTGACATGATACTGACCATGATACTGACCATGATACTGTCATGATACTGACCATGATACTGACATGATACTGACATGATACTGGCCATGATACTGACATGATACTGACCATGATACTGACATGATACTGACCATGATACTGTCATGATACTGACATGATACTGACCATGATACTGACCATGATACTGACATGATACTGTCATGATACTGACCATGATGCTGACCATGATACTGTCATGATACTGACATGATACTGACATGATACTGACATGATACTGGCCATGATACTGACATGATACTGACCATGATACTGACATGATACTGACCATGATACTGTCATGATACTGACATGATACTGACCATGATACTGACATGATACTGTCATGATACTGACCATGATGCTGACCATGATACTGTCATGATACTGACATGATACTGACATGATACTGACCATGATACTGACATGATACTGTCATGATACTGACCATGATACTGACCATGATACTGTCATGATACTGACCATGATACTGACCATGATACTGTCATGATACTAACCATGATACTGACCATTATACTGACCGTGATACTGACATGATACTGACCATTATACTGACATGATACTGACCAGATACTGACCATGATACTGACATGATACTGTCCATGATACTGACCATGATACTGTCCATGATACTGACATGATACTGACCATTATACTGACATGATATTGACCATGATACGGACATGATACTGACCATGATACTGACCATGATACGGACTTGATACTGACCATGATATGGAGTCCAACAGTACCATATAGACACAATGACCAGTACCATTGACATGCCTCACACAGTGCTGCGTGAGAGGCCTGATGGGGGCCATTAACATGGTAGCATGCAACATATTGTAACGTTGTCATTTTACCATGATAGCTGTCAGGCGCAATCACAGGTCGCATCTACGAACGTTGTTCGGCAAGCCACATGTCACACACCAGAGTATAAATTAGGCTTCAGTATGGCCTTTCCAGAACCACGCCTCATGTGACTGCAGAGTTAATGAAAAGAATGTCTAGAATGAAATGAAGAAAATGTGTACTTGAATATATTAACACCCCCACCAAGAACACCTGCCCTAAAAAAAATATTGCTTCCAGCGCAGCCAAACTTCTCTGTACACCCCCTGGCGGGGCTGTCGGCTGTCTCCCACCACCCCCCCCCCCCCCCCCCGTTGAGAAACACTACTTTATTTAAGAAGAATAAATACATATTTTAAATAAATAATCCTCTACAGTGTCCCGAACATATCTAGATTCAACAGGGGCCATGACTGTTATATCTGGGGGCTGCGGTTCCGAACCAATCCAATTCATTGAGGGTGATTTATCATTCAGAGCACCCTCCCCCCCCCCCCCCCCCAACCCCCCGCTCCCAAACCCGATGTCGTTTTTGGGGATGGCACTCCTTCGCCCTTAATTCTCTCGTTGTCATGGAAACAGAACCTTCCTTGCTGTCTGCAAGGAGAAGGAGATGAAGGCTCCCCTGGCTCTCTCAGCATGTGGCTCCTCTTCCTTCCCTGGTCCATTGCCGCAGCACAGTAAAGGAAAAGGTGCATGGTTGTACCATTTAACGATTCTCAACCTTTCCGCATACGTACGTACGAGCACACACACAGAGACTTGGTGCACGTACGTGTGTACGTCTGTATAAATCCACGTAACTCGAGAACCGTTCGCCACCAACCGACTTCACGCGTTCCACACCCCCACAGGGAGTGAAGTGAAGTGCAGTGCCCGGTGTCGAGTCCGTCGGATAGCCGGTTGTCCAGAACCAGCACAAAAGCCTCTGCCCCGAACTCTGCACCTGATCACCCCTATATCTCTCCATATATGGAGCTGGCCTGTTCTGACATCACAACACTCCATATTTGGGCATGCCTGACACAGAACTCCATATTATAGGAATAAAGAGACACAGAGAGACCGATGCAGACATCTCCATATATGGGCATAAAAGGGACACAGACAGATGGGTGGAACGGGTACTCTGACACGGGTACAACAGGTATTGTGGGTATCACGGGTATGTGGCATGGATCTCCAACTTCCATCGTTACCAACTTGGTGCACCGGTCTAGTTTATTACAATGCGTTATTTCTGAGACCCCAATCTGCACTATGGAGTGTTTCTTTAAAAACCCATTCTGGGCGGGAACCCCTTTTGGTGTTTTAACTAAGCATTATGTTATACTTTAGCTATTGAAAAATAGTGGCGCGCTACGAGCTTGTAGGTCTGCTATTTTTGAAAGATCGTGAAAATGCGACAGAAATGAATATTTTGAATATATTATCTTTCAGAAGACTTTTTTTTTAATTTCGACGTCCGGCCTAAATGGGTTTAACTCTGAGATACACATCCGTACGGGTCCACCCAGACCCCCTGGTGGTCCCTGGACCCCCTGCTGAGAAACAGTGGTGTACTCTATTGTCGTGTTTGGTCCTGCTGAGAGGAGTGCAATGGGAACAAAATGCATGCACAACATGCACACATTTGCGATGCCATTTGCGACGCTCTGCCTAAACATGAATCGTGCTTAACAGTAACACTGCTATACTTTATTAGATAGTGATGTGTCTTTTCCTCAGGGTTCTGTGGAGATTTTTCTAAGTTGCTCGTTGAGAATGAATATGGAGATCCAGGCAGGCACATAATCCTTATTTCCGTTTATTGATCAGCAATCAGTTACAGACAGGTTACAGATATCATCGTTCCATCGTATTGAGGCCTGCATCTCATGCAGGGCCCCCCTTGTCTCTCTCTCTCTCTGTCTCTCTCTGTCTCTCACTCACACTCTTCTACTGATCCCCTACCTGTCTTATACAGTCTTAACATGTGGGTGTCACCCTGTTCCTGCGTGTGTGTGTGTGTGTGTGTGTGTGTGTGTGTGTTGTTGACCCTCAAGGCTTAGTCAACAAGCTACCACAGAGTCAGCAATCAGTCACCACAGGGGTCTTTCTGTTGAACGCATTCCTTGGGTGGTAAAAGTCACTGAGCCTACTATATATGACAGGAAGAACTCACAGCTGTTATTTAAGATAGCTGACTATCCCAAAGTGTCCCTGCGCCACCTTTAGTGACTGGCTATCCCAGATGGGACTCAATGTGACCTCCTATAAGCCAAAGTATTATGTGTACAATTATGACATATGTTGAGATGCATAAGCTATCAAAATATACATCAGACCCCCCTTCTGGGGAATTAAATATTCCCCAGACATAATTCATATTTTATAAATGACCAAAATTAATTTTCCAAAAAAATGTTCACTTTTTTCTTTTTTCCCAAAAAATCCCAAAATGTTCAAATTCCCCAAACGGTCTCCCTTCGTAGGTAATTACCCTCTTCCCCCCTGGATAATGTGAAGGTAAAACACAGTCAGGTTGACACAAAACTCAAAACAAAATGAACAAAATCTGTTAGACAATGACCCTATCAGTCTGAAGCTGTTTGTTGTCACACCCAGATAAAATAAATTCAAGTGAACTGTTCCTAGGCTAATTACTATACTATTTTTAATTTGTTCCCCAACATTAGATAGGCTGATTCCTGTACCTGTATAGACATCAATATTTGTTTGGAAGTGGATTCCAATATCGACTTAATAAGAAATAATATAATATTCCCTTCTCCCCCCCTTCTTAGTTAGTGAGCAACTTTCATGGAATAATGGATGAATGGCCCTGCAGAAACCATCCATCCGACACTCGGAAAGTTGCACACAAACTAAGAGCTAACATGTAATACTCATGGTGAGTCTCAACCTGTATCAATATTATATGTGACTATTAACATAGTAACATTATACTGACTCCATCAGTTCAACATTGTCTGCAATATATTACTCGATAACCTAAAGCCTACGGGTTACTTCATCCTGTTTTAGTACTTGGTAATGTTCAGTACTTTGGTCTGTTCCACCCATATAAACAAGCACACAGAGGCGACCCCTGTGAACCCTGCCTCCCCAGGCAGACGAGTCAATTCAGTGCATGTGCATACAGGTTCCAATACCAACTCACTCACATCTTCTGACGTTAACTCATTATCCTAATGTAGGCCTACTTTAACTAACAATCAAACAACATTTGTATTACTAACTAGAATATAATTCCCATTCCTTAATTGGACTTCACTGTGATACTTAAGGAAGTTATCTAAAATGAACTCATATTATTACCATCAACTATTATTTTCAAACAACTATTTTAACTATCTATATTGTACCAAATTAGAACCGAACCAGCATGGGGCTTGTTCCGTTGTACCTCTTGTATGACAGACCTGAAACTGAACCATATTTAAAACAGAAATTAAACTCCTTATTTAACTGAAATCCTATTTAGACTAAATCAAATTCCTATATTGATTACATCCTGTTTAGACTAAATCAAATTCCTATATTGATTGAATACAAATACCTGTAAAATGAAAAGTTAACACTCAAAGCATGACAAAATGGTTAGACCATCCCTTTAACAGTACTATTTCCAGTACCTTGTTATATCTATTTCGACCTGCCAGCACAGAATACAACAAAACACAAACATTAGAACAACATTTTCCAACATTAATCACAATTCAGATGAACCGCGATTTTTTCCCTTCATGACGCAAATTGTTCAAACGTTCAACGCGCTAGGGAAATGGTTCCCACAATTCTTTTTTCGCCTATAGAATAAAAACGCTTGGAACATCCTTCTTGATTCTCAGAGCTCGCACATAGCTCTCAGATCTGTAGGTTTGAAGCAGACCGTTGTCACCATATGCTTGTTGTCACAGCACACACGTGAACCACAGCTTAACTGCAGTCAGCAGTAGAACTCAGTAGAACTCACTTTGAGCATCACAAGGCTCTTAGTGGACAGCTTATTGCTTAGTCATGTCAATCATGACAGCAAAAGCATTGAAACGCTCCTGTAGCAGGAACGCTCCTCTTCTTCATTGTATACGAACATTGGAACGGTCTGGCTTGGACCTCCCCTCCCTCCTAGTGCAGAAAGAGAACCAGTTGGCACCGGCCCGTGGGCCGTAGCCTCCCTTGGACCTCTCCTGTAGCGAACACAGGTCTGTGAAAGTCACCTGCTGTTGATTTCCGACGGTAGAAGCTGAGTTAGGAGCTCCTCTGTCGCTGTTCTCGTAGTGTTGTGTAGACAGCTGCCGCAGACACACCCCCCTGGACTCTCTGCCCTCGGGATGACCTCCTGTTAGCGCTGGTGGTCTCCCCGTGATCCTTTTGGTGCAGTCAGATGTCACTTTCGACACCTTCAGGAATCCATGGATGGACTCCTCTCTTCCACACCTAATTATAGGAAGAAATACAGGCTCCCACTACGAATATCCCCAATAATTTCTTAGGATATTTGATGACACTACAAGCTACTGGTCACTAAGATGACCTCTCTGGCATTAATCTCACTCTTTTTGCTAATCTCCCTAGTTCTGGCATGGCAAAGGAATGTAATAACCATGGTGTTGAGAGATTACAATGAGACTATTAAATGAGAGTCATAAATAGTGTCGCTGAACTAACTAAATTCACTGATGTCACGTCACCAAACGTATTGATGGACAGGTGTTTTGAGCTGAGGGGCTGGCTTGCTTTAACCCTGAAAGGTTCAACCGTGGGTCTAGATCCCCCGGTTAAAACTTCCACTCCTGGAGATATGGGTCAAATCCCCCTCAGTATGCTACCAGCAAGTCTTGTGCTCAGAACACAGGGTGGCGAATTCCTGTGATCACCGTTATGCAGTAAGGCTGTAAGCCGTCGCCTCCATTACCCTACACACAAACAGACACTTTTGACTAAAACCAATACTTAAAATTCACACCATAATACACCCTTACAAATGTAGTCCTTAATTGCGACCTACTTGTTGACATCAGACTCCAAAAGCAGACTTTCTTCCCATCTTTTTCTCTAAATAGCACCCCCAATAAACAGCTCACAGCGGGTCAAACAGAGGTAGGAGGTAAAGACAGGACAGGACAGGACAGGAGGTCCACAGGAGGTCCCTAAAGCCCTCTCCCTGTTATCTGAAACTAAACAAGGTATTTATTTTAGGGTGAGAAGGAAATTGCTCTCTCCCCCCTCTTTCCCCTAAAGCACATTCCGTCAGAGCATGCTAAAATTGTCATTGCAATTCCTCACACGTAGCTCTGTATGTATTTGCTCATTTAGCTATCACTTTTAGAATGGCTCCTACTAGCAATATTTCACCGGACATAGCTAGAACCTTTTTGAAGTAAGTCTAGTATGATTGAAGTACATTCAATCATTCATTCACTCACATACATTATTCTCAATCAATTCTCAACCCTTCAAACATAACTCACCTAACTCACTCACTTCACACAGTCGAACAGAGAGGGGAGAGGGACCCCCCTCGTCTCACTCACTCATGCACTCAATCAGGCGGTGTCCCCTTTCACACACACATTTCAATAGAGAGGGGCGTGTCAAGTCAACTGTCAAAAGAAGAGCATGGCACTTCTCCTTTAGCTGTCCTCCTCATCCATGAGGTCCGGTCAACTTGACTTCCCTCAAAGTTTCCCATTGTGGTTTCTGATCACATTGTCCAGAAAAATGACCATATATCCCACATTTATGGCAAACACCTCTCATCCTCCAGCTTTCCGGGCTGTGACGTGTCTGTGGCTGCACTGCCCCCTGATAGGGTCGCACAGGTGGCTGACATCCCCATTGCCACTGCGTCCTCTGTTGTGGCCCCACGAAACCAGGAGTCTCTCGTACTCTCCATGGCAGAAGTGGTTGTGGCAAAACAGCCGTGCAAAAACGCTGCAAGTGCGTCACATCGCCACACCTATAACAGCCTGTGTAATAACGTGGTCCACTCGGCTTGGGATTATGTGGACGAAACTGTTCGGGCTGAGTCTTGTCAACCCTGGGTGCACTGGGTAGGTCAGGAGCCGCCTGGGGCTCAACCCCAGCTGTCACGACAGCCGCTTGTATGATCTGTTGTGCGACCTCCAACTGGGTCTTGGTCAGCAGTCGAACCATTTCTGTGTGACTTTGTTCCTGCTCATCTGCCTCCTTGCGAGCAAGTCCAACGCAGTGTACAATGTGATCCACGTACAGAGCAAGGGGCAATTTCGCCAGGCCAACCACTGTCTGCAGATTGGCCCTGACTTTCTCAGGAAGACCTTGTTCAATTTTTGAGTAGACACTAGACCGTTCAAGATCATTACGCTCAGGGTCCTTTCCTGTGGCATCCATCCATTCCTGGTACACGCGGGCGACATATTTACGTGGTGGTTCGGAGACCCCCAGCGGAGATATCGTAATCGTATCCGGATGCACTTCAGTGGGGTACAAGTCTCTCAGCGCACGCCATAGTGCTCCTCTGTGACTCAAGAAAAGGTCTGTGTCTCCAGCCGTTGTGCCTGCGTACAGTCTGAGTCCCGCACGGTCAAGAATGTCATCTAGGCCGTCTATGTCAATCAGATTTGCCAGAAGTTGTTTTAAGTCACCCACAGTTAGCTCTGTCCCAGTCAAAAGGTCCTCAAACTTCAATATCCAGCGTTGCGCACCATCCCGCAAAAGGGGAAGTCGACGCACAATGTCAGTCATGTCGACGGACGCCCATGGCTTGTATTCCATATGTCTGCCCTTCCCCAGCATCGGGAGCATCCTGGGGCAGTTATCATCAATGTCAGGTGTGGGCCTCTTTGATCTGCATGGGCCTCTGTTCAAGGCCCCCCTGGAGTCTTTCACACGTCTCCGGCTTGAACGTGTGCGAGTGCCGGAATGGCTCTCACAATCACTGCTGTCCTGTTCAAAATCCTCATCACTTTTGTTGACGTACTTCCTCTTACTCCCACTCTGCCTGTCGTGACTCGGTAACACACGTTTCTCCGTGCGTCCAGCAGCTCTGTCACGGCAGTGTTTGCTCTCCAGCTCTTTCAACGCATCAGAATGGTCATTGTACAATCGAACCAAGTCTTTTTCTTGAGCAGCCAATCCAGCCAAACGCTCCGCCAGGTACGTAATATCGGCTGAATCAATATTCTCCCGCTCAATATTCTCTATCACAAAAATCTGCCCACGAAGAACAGTGAGACTATCGCCAAGAGAGTTCAGCATCATGACAGCGTCCCCCCTCACTTCCTCCTGTGACAGGTTGCTGCCGCTCATGGCCGGATTGGGGCTTGCTGTCCTTCTGTAGATGTCATCACCTCCATGTAAACTGTGGCTGTGTGCAGCCTTGTCACTGAGATCACCGATCAACTGTTTCTCCCTCACTGAAAGTTCATTCAACTGCGTCTCAATCATACGCAGAAAATGTCTGTGTGCCCTCGTTGACACAGTCAATTCACTGATCAAGTCCCTTTTCAGGCGCCGGACCGATCCCAGCTCCTCTTTAATACAGTCTGCTTGTAGCCCAGGTTTTGACTGCTCAGATGTTCTCACGTCCCTGTTGTCCACCTCAGTCTGTGCTGAGTTGTTGCTGTGACCCTCAGTGTCAATGCACTGGTTGTCTGTGCCGCAATCAGCGGAAATCTTCTCATCGGGCAGTACTGACACAGGAGACAATGGTACGGACAATTTCCTGCTCATCTCCTCACTGTCAATATGACTCGTTCTCAGCTGTCGACCTATTTTTACTTGAATCTGATGCCATTTTTCTGAAATTCTGGGAATATTCTTAGATGAGAATTTGTTTTGCACAATGCGCACTAGAGTGGCAGCCATAACTACTAAATTGTAGATAATCTACTAGACACTAAACTTACACAGTCACACTGTGACACACTCTCATACTGTGTCACCTCTCACTCAGTCACAGACATGCATACTCATTTGCATACCGTCCCCACAGAATGAGTAATCAATGAACTTACTCCAAGGAAAATATGCAATTCTTTCTCTCTCACCATTCACACAGGAAAGTGTAAAATAAAGAAATGAGAAAACTACTGACAGTGACAAAGAAATATAGAAATGCCTCTATATTTCTTTTTAGACTAGCAAGTCAAATCACTGACTGAGGGAAGAGATTGACCCCCCTGCATGCACTCCATACAGGCGTCAAATGCACTCAATCGCTCCCTCATTCACATCTAAGCAACTGTTTTGTCCCAGAATCAAATTACCCCTGCAGGCTATATTTCTTGACTAAAATAAAAAACCTGTATGCTTAACCATCCAAATTAACCTATCTAATTTTACAAAGGATAAATGAAATATCCTAAATGTGATCATTTACAATGAGAAATGTATTCTCAAGTACCTCCTAAATTTAGCTTGGACCCCCAAATTAAAGCCAATTTAACCTGAATTAAATCCCCATTTTAATATCTATATTACTCCCCCCTCAGAAACATGTCCCACATGCTTCAGAAATACCTAAAAGAAAAAATAATACTATAGGCCAACCCAAATAATAACACCCAAGCCTAAAGCATAAAATCCTCCCCCGCTCCGTCGCAAAGACAAAGAAAAAGGCCTCCCCAGCATGCGGCATTCAACCCCAACTCACAAAGATGCTCTAGCACACACATGTACGCACAATCATACCATATAAGCTACACTACCATTTAACTCCTAAACCCTGTCAACACCCTAACAGAAGCAGACTCCAAGTACCTAATTACTAACCTAACCAATAACCTGCCTAACACAGCGTCCAGATGTACACCATGGCCCTAACACGTACGCTTAACACAAGAATCACAAACCTATTCCATCATCCTAACTTCAGTCCTGGGTTCCATCCAAAGTCACGTTAAAAGCAACAAAAAATCCACAGATACGCAGGTCCGTCTTGCGTGGCGCAGAAAATCCCCAGACTTTTCCTCACCAACCTCCCTCCAACGTCTGGCGCCATTTATGATGTGTCTTTTCCTCAGGGTTCTGTGGAGATTTTTCTAAGTTGCTCGTTGAGAATGAATATGGAGATCCAGGCAGGCACATAATCCTTATTTCCGTTTATTGATCAGCAATCAGTTACAGACAGGTTACAGATATCATCGTTCCATCGTATTGAGGCCTGCATCTCATGCAGGGCCCCCCTTGTCTCTCTCTCTCTCTGTCTCTCTCTGTCTCTCACTCACACTCTTCTACTGATCCCCTACCTGTCTTATACAGTCTTAACATGTGGGTGTCACCCTGTTCCTGCGTGTGTGTGTGTGTGTGTGTGTGTGTGTGTGTGTTGTTGACCCTCAAGGCTTAGTCAACAAGCTACCACAGAGTCAGCAATCAGTCACCACAGGGGTCTTTCTGTTGAACGCATTCCTTGGGTGGTAAAAGTCACTGAGCCTACTATATATGACAGGAAGAACTCACAGCTGTTATTTAAGATAGCTGACTATCCCAAAGTGTCCCTGCGCCACCTTTAGTGACTGGCTATCCCAGATGGGACTCAATGTGACCTCCTATAAGCCAAAGTATTATGTGTACAATTATGACATATGTTGAGATGCATAAGCTATCAAAATATACATCAATAGATTTCTTTATTTCTGCATCAAAAGGCCACATTTATAGTTAATCATGCTCTGTTATTCTATTTCCCTCTCCTTCCTGCATCTTTCTCTCTGCTTTGCCCAACTTTTCCCCCTATGCCCATTAATAAGCCAGTCCAATTTGCACATCTTTCATTTATTTCTTCCTTGTCTGTTTCACTTAAACCCCTCTCTATTTCTCTCTCTCTCTGCCTCCCACTCCCCACCTCAGCGCGGTGCCCATACTGTACTAATCCTTGTTTTCTATTAATGAATTCACGTTATTCTCTCAAGCATTATCCGTCCATGCATAATACATGCACAGCAGATCAATGCATTTTTAATAGACCCCATATCTGCGGTTTTATGCATGCATGGCCGAGTTACGCAATGACATGTCTATCTGTGCCATCATGACAGATCTTTAGACCACACACATGTACAGTATAGCACATGCATACTGTATGTGGGTGCATGCAGCTGCAATGTATGGACTGTACTGTATGTGTACTCGACGAGAACATGTGCATGTGTGTGCAAGGGGCCAAGGGCATACACACACTGTACTGTGCATACGGAACGCACGCACGCACGCACGCACGCACGCACGCACGCACGCACGCACGCATACACACACTGTACTGTGCATACTGAACACACGCACGCACGCACGCACGCACGCATACACACACTGTACTGTGCATACTGAACGCACGCACGCACGCACGCACGCACGCACGCACGAACGCACGCACGCACGCACGCACGCACGCACGCACGCACGCACGCACACACACGCACACACACACACGCACACACACACATCAAAACGACAGAGAGCAGTAAACATATGACATGCGGTATCGCATCATGCCTTTATGGAATTACAGCACCGTATAAAGCATATACTGTAAGCATGATGAATGGGGGTCTATAAAGCTAAAGGTTTATGGCTTTTACTGGTCTGGTGGTGGGCTGATCATTGAGAAGCATCATGTTCACTGCAGGCAAACAGGCACGCACGCACGCACGCACGCACACACGCACTATAAGGGACAGGACTACATGCATTATGGACCAAACAGAGCCTCCTCTTGTGGACTAAAACTAGCATGGCAGAGGGTCTGTCATCCCCGTCCAGCAACATACAGCTATTCTTAATATTGTCATTGATTGATTGCAAGTATAGGGTTGTCCCGATTCGATCACGTGATCAGAAATCGGGAGCCGATCACGTCATTTTCAAATGATCGGAATCGGATCGGTAGCAAAAGAAACGTGATAGGGACATCCCTAGTATCAATAGGCTACCCCAAACATCCATATCATGACATTAGACTGGATTTTTTTCTGTGATTTTGGATATGGATAGTGTTCCATAAAATTATAAATAAATATCGGATCGGGAAAAATCGGTATCGGCAAATACTCAAAATCAAATGATGGAAACCTGATCGGGACATCCCTAATTGCAAGGTAAGTTACTGTTGTCAATCGTTGTATAGGTGCATCTTACAGCCGATGTCAGGCATGTCAAAAAAATAAATATTTTCACGATTTTTCAAAAATAGCAGACCTACAAGCTCGTAGCGCGCCACTCGGTGGCGTGCTATGAGCTTGTAGATCTGCTATTTTTCAATAGCTAAATTATAACATAATGTTTAAAACACCAAAAAGGGTTCCCGCGAATCCCACCCAAAATGGGTTAAGCTAAACTCGCCAAAGTGGTCCCTTTGTAGGAATTAAAACGCTGCAATATCATATTATATGGTCGTGTTCGACAGTGGTTATGAAATCACGGTCAAACTTTGAGCAATCGGATCGAAAGTTATAATCATACTGTGAAATAATGCTATCAGACAAGTATGAAAATGGCTCCAATTACTGGACGAGGAGGATTTATTGCACAGGCTGAAGCCACAGATGCCAAATTAATTTGATTTACAATGTGCTCTTTCTGGGGGGGAAAAAAGGTTTGGGAAGATTTAACAACACTGTTGCCCACTGGTCAAATGAGGTGTTAGCTTTGTCTATCTCGTCCAGTGTCGATTTCGTCGACTAAAACTAAGACGAGAAATGTTCGTCGACTACCTTTTTTCACTGACGGAAACTAAATGGAAACTAAATGAAAACTAAGCTATGGTGACTAAAACTAAAACTAGATATACTGACAATTTCGTCAACAAATAAAAACTAGACTAAAATGTTAGGAAGGGACTAGTGGACAAGAGATCCAGTATAAGTCATTTACTCATTTTACACTTGGTTGCGAGCTTGTAGATCGGCTATTTTCAGCCAAAATCAGCCATTAGGATGACGCGCCGGAACGGCCCGCCAAAATACATTTTAGTCGACTAAATCAACTGTAGATTTAGTCGACTAAAATCACATGACATTTAGTCGACTAAAACTAGACTAACACTAAGACATTCTAGGTGACTAAAATATGACTAAAACTGAAGTTGCATTCCAAAGACTATGACTAAACTAAAATAGAACTTTGCTGCCAAAAACAACATCTCGTCATATATAACTTGAAGCGTGTTGGTTTGTAGCTGTGCAGCCTGTGCTGAAAGAGTTTGATCATGTCCACAGTGCTTACTCCATTTTACAAGTTGGCCCTATAGAATAGGTCAGTGGTTCCCAAAGTGGGGTCCGGGGACCCCTAGGGGTCCTTGAGAGAGTTCCCAGGGGGTCCCCAGCTAAATGATATAGTTAGGAACCATGAAATGGACCCTTATGGGTCTGTAAGTCAGAGAGAGTTCCATTTGTACACTCTCAGAGTTAAATAAACTTTGATTTCACAATATAAATTGGGGTCCCAGAGACAGAAATGCCATTAAACGGGGGTCTGTAGACTAATATGCATGTAAAACTGGGAGTCCTTGAAATTAAAATGGCTGAGATTCACTGCTAGAGCTGTAACAATCTTCTCTTACGGGGGTCCCTGCACATATGTAATCCAGCCAACATGGCAACCCAAAAATGGCAACGCATTTCCGGCCTGTCAATCACAGCAGTATATGGGTGACATCAGTTCCTACACTTATCCCTCCCATTTCCACCTCCATTCAAGATGACTGAAATGTTTGCCAGCATGGCAGCAGCCCTTGAGTCCTCTACTGATGTATCTTCACTTCTGTGATACAGTGCTAGTCCTTTGTTACTCATCGGTGAGTTATTTAGGCTTGGTGTCTTTAGCAATGGATCAATTATTGTCTCCACCAGGCCGAAGGCATGGGGAGAGAGTATGTTTTGCACTCCGTCCGTGTGTGTGTGTGTCCGTCCGTCCGTGTGTGTGTGTGTGTCCGTCCGTCCGTCCTTCCTTCCGTCCGTCTGTGTACAGCTAATCTCCGGCACCGTTAACCCGGTCGATGCCAAACTTTGCACACACACTCCCTGGATGCCAACCATGAACCTCTGCCCCGCATTTTCCAGAACGGCCTGTTATAGCGCCACCATGAGGCAGCTTTTCACATTTTTACCTAAAACTGCACCGATCTGCGTGAAGCGTTGCATGCACACTCCCTAGAGGCCAAGGACAAACCTCTGACCTGCATTTTCCGCATCTGCCTTTTATAGCGCCACCAGGAGGCCGACTTTTGTAAAACACATTTTTTGATATTACTCCTCCAGATTCTGTCCAAAAATCTCACAAATCGTTACACAGTATCTCTATGGTCATGTGCTCAAGTCGGATCTGTCCGATATTTCATATTCCATCCTAATTGGCTATAATTGGCTTTCACAGTTTGCAAGATTGCCCCGTTTTGAACAAAAGCCTCAAATCATGAACGCAGCATGCAATTTACGTGAAATCTTTCACACATTTTCTTACTAGGCTGAGGAATATATCCCACCCTTTTCACATTGGCCTGTTATAGCGCCACCAACAGGTTGATTTTTGAAAAACACATTTTTGGAACAAAATGCCTCAAGTCATCCAATTGCCATCAAAGGCAAACATGTTTATATTACTCCTAAACATTTTGCCAAACATCTCACACAGTCCTATCCTCCTGGTGGAGACCTGTGCCCAGAAGGGCACTTTTTCTAGTTGGTTATTTGATTGAGTTTTTATTGAAAGTATGAGTTTTGACTTAAAAGCATTTGGTTTGTTTGAACACTTTTGTTTGAATAAGACTGATATTATGAAATACACTACATTTTATTTTCTAAGACTATTAAGGCATGCATGCTAGAATATGATTGTTTACTGTGTATGTATAAAGAACTTGATCTTGATCAAATCACGTTCTTTACTCATGAAGTGATTTTTTTGTGTCCTGAAAGGATTCCCTTCCTGGATGGTTCTGGTACCGGATGGTACCCGGACCTGGCGAGCCGACCCGGAACTCTGAACCCCCCCAACCCACTACTGTGGTAATCTGGTTCTCCAAATAGGAGAGAGAGAGAGAGACTGATTTCCCTTTTGAACTGAACTGGGACTTTTCAAGTCACCACCTTAAAGGCCCCCCCCCCCCATTTTGGTAATTATTTGTCATGAAAGTTCAAAGCTGTTTACTTTCTGTGTGAAGTTTAGTAATCATTTTTCAGTTAACCTTTTAATCCCTGTTTCCGACTCTTTTCATTGGTTCTTATTACACATTGAGCTCCATGCAGTTGTTCTGCAGCAGGGGGCATAAATGGGATGTATGAGGTTGGTACAGTACAGTTGGAGGCCATCGATATTGTCCTTTTCTTTTTGCGGAGGTTTGCGTGATCTGCGCAAAAGGACAGTTAAAACCCATTTTGGGCGGGAACCCCTTTTGGTGTTTTAAACATTGTTATAATTTAGCTATTGAAAAATAGCAGATCTACAAGCTCATAGCGCGCCACCGAGTGGCGCGCTACGAGCTTGTAGGTCTGCTATTTTTGAAAAATCGTGAAAATATTTATTTCAGAAACCTGGAGGATTTAGTAGGATTTTTTAAAATTTTGAGGTCAGGCCTAAATGGGTCAAATGATAAGGGACAATATCGGTGGCACCCAACTGTATGTGTTGTGGCAGCTACTATAGGAATGGTTGCAAAATTGTGCACGTGTTATTCTGCCTTCTTAGCCACTGCATCTTTTTTTTATAGACAGTAGGCTGACAGGAAATGGGGAGAAAGGGGGGGGGGGGGGGGGGGGGGGGTGACATTACCATTGGATTACCAGCCAAGGTGCCTGGACCGCTGCCCAGGCCTGGCCAGCTACTGCATTTTTTAAATATATTTTATGGAGGGACAGACAGTAGGCTGACAGGAAATGGGGAGAGCGATGGGGGGGAAGACATGCAGTAAAGGCCGTCGGGATCGGGAGTCGAACCCGCGGCACACTGCCAGACTGGATTACCAGCCAAGGTGCCTGGACCGCTGAGCCACGGCCCAGGCCAGCCACTGCATATTTTGAGTCAAGGTAGCCATGCCTGCCGATGCCAGCCTTTTGCCATTGGGGTCTAGTATTGGGACTGATCTGCTCAACCTTTTTGAAATATTATATTCAAGACAAAACCCTTTTAGTAAGCAAAGTGTATTTATTTGTAGAGCAGCACACACACGTACATCATGTCATTCCTATCCTAATCATTATGAAAACTAATTGGGGCATTTAATACTATTACAAATCCTTGAAGAGCTGAGTTGGGTAGAACTGAATTGCAGAGCATCCTGAACAGTGGGGGATAGCTTATGAGACTTTAAACATTCATTATGCACAGTCAGGGGTGGAAAAGGTATACCCACATTTCTTACTTAAATAAAAGTATCAATACCGCAATGTAGAGATACTAAAGTAAAAGTCCGGAAATTGAAGATTTACTTGAGTAAAAGTACAAAAGTATTGGCATCAAAATGTACCAAAAGTACTATCTATGCAGAATGTCCCATTTCAGAAGTCTTCGAATAAAATAAGTATGTAACAATATTTTGAAAATGGCAGATTTACAAGCTCACAATGTGTCACATTGTGAGCTTGCAGATCGGCTAGTGGTTAATGTATGTTTTGTAATACTAATCAAAATCTTCAAAGTCACTATAGTAACTAAAGTTTTCAAATGATTGCAGTGGAGCCAAAGTAACAATGTTTGCCTCGGAGATGTCGTGGAATAGAAGTAAAAGTAGCCTATATTGGAAAAACTCCAGTAAAGTAGAAATTGTACTCAAGTACGGTACTTTATTGTACAATGCACTTAGTTACTTGACACCACAGAGACACAACAAGAGGCCTGGCAGTTCATCGAGGAGAGCGTTTAGCAGGCCGTGAAGGATTTCCAGAAGAACACTTTGCAGCCTTGCTTTCGAGCGCGGGACGCGGCGAGCGTCTGCTGGTTCTCCGTCTCCCGACGCCTCTTGGCCAGCTCCTCGTCGCCCACGGGGGGTTCCTGCTGGTTGATGATGCTGTTCTGAGACTTGGAGAGCTTGTAGAGGAACAGCGCCAAGTGTAGTCGAGATCTACCCGTGGGTTCCTGCATGGTGGAAGATCAATGGGGAAAGTGAATTAATTTAATACTATGACCTTCTGAAGGACAGGCTCACATCATAGATGCACATGCACGTGTGTGTGTGTGTGTGTGTGCGCGCACGCACACACACACACACACACACACACACACACACACACACACACACACACACACACACACACACACACACACACACACACACACACACATACACACCACACACTTATTTAGGCACCTGGAATGTTGTACAGTATTGACAATTAAGGACATCCTTTAAATGTGAACTTTTTTTTTATGTAGAGGACTGTTTGATATGCATCAGGCGATTGTCCCCCAATTGATATTATTATTATTAGTATTTATCTCTGTGACCACAACCTAGGTAGCTAACTATCAGTCACTTGGGGAGATGGGAGCCACCTGGAACCTCCTCAAGACCCAGATGTTCAGAACCACTGCATAGATGTTCTGTCCTTAACCCATTTAGGCCTGACATCGAAACTTTAAAAAATGTCTTCTAAATCATGACAGTTTTCTGAAAACCCTTATGTTTCTATGTCAGTGGTGCTCAATATTTCATGTCAAGGAGGACCCCAAAAATTACATGTAATTGGCCGCGGACCCCCGGATCTGAATATATGTTGTTCCAGGGACTCCCCAGAAGCAAAGATTTGAGTTAAAAACATTCACTCTGTAACAAAACATATTCAAAGATTTGAGGCACATTTTCAAGATTTTTAAAAAAATTGCTGAAGTATAACATAAAGGGGTTCCCGTCCTGAATGAGAGTCACCATAGCTCCGACATCCATAACGAATGATATCTACTGTGAGTCATCATCTGACAAACATAGATTGTACTTTCAGCAGATTTAGATAAAGATTATTTGGGAGTAAAACAGTATTAGTAAGGGGCCAGCTCTGGATTCCAGCTCCAGGTTGAGGGAATTGAAAGCAATTGGAAGTTATATGAACTCTTCATTCAGGACGGGAACCCCTTTTTGGTGTTTTAAGGATTACAGTATGTTATACTTTAGCTATTGAAAAATAGCATTGCTTGACGTGAAAAAGGTTGAGCACCACTGACACAGAAACATATGGTTTTTCAGAAAACCGTTAAGATTTAGAAGCCACTTTTTTGTTGTTAGAATCGGCCTCAGGTCTAAATAGTTTAAGCGTTATTGAATGAACGACAAAAAAAAGAATCTCACCGGTTTGTTGAGCTGTGCAGAGGAATTATTATGGTGAGGCTGGAGGCCTATGAGTCCATCCACAGTGTTCGTGTTGTCCGCCATGCAAGATGTAAAACACGAGAGTATGAAGATGCACAGGAACGGGATGGGGTGCATTTTCTTCTCTGGAGAGGTTCGGGCTGTGGTGGTGGGTCTCTTCTTCTTGGTGCAGAAAGGAAGCAGGAGGTGAAGCAAGAGGCTCCAATATCCTCTGCAGACCAGAGTCACCAGACCAGACCAGGTGCTGTAGGCAGTTGCAAGTGTGCACTACTATGGGCAGAGTCTCAATTTAAAGCCATTATGGGGGAGCCCTTTAAAGGGGAGGGGTGTATACAGGTCATCTCCATATTGACCATCATGCACTTCCTTGCATGCGTTGTTTCGTCCCCAAGCGATGCCCTGAGGGTCTGATAAGCATGCAAACGCATCCTTTACGACGGGGCGATCATTATGGAAGGGGGACAGAAAAGGCCCATTAAAAAAAAGAGACATTTCTGTCCCTCATATCACTCATTACTCACTGTGTGGATGTCGTCATAAGTGGTCATCAGCGTGTTGCCAAAATGAAGGTCATCCGGAGCGCTTAGTTCTTACTCCATTAATCTGACCCTTATCTCCTCCCTGTTTGATTTAAATCACTTATGAGTGCTATGCTCACTCGGGTGGAGATAGAACATATTAATGACACGGGAGCCCCGGGGACAATGGTTACCTCCATAACTCATTAACACGGTTTCTCTGTGCCATAAAGTTCAGTCAATGGGCAGTCAAGAGTCACCACCAGGGAATCCAAAGGTCACAAAAGTCAACTCGGCGTGACACTAGGCCCTTCTTTTGAGACATGCAGAGACACAAGGGAAGTAGTGGAAGAGTAATGTGTTGCTAAACCTTGTTAGGCAAATGAAGCAGGAGAAAAGCATGCTGTGGGGTTTGTTGTTGTCATGTCGACAACCTTGAAGAGAGGTAGGCATTGTAACGGTCCCCCCCCCCCCCCCATCTCAGCCTGATTATAAAGCCTAAGGCGGAACTGAGTAAACAATTAGCCGAATGTCCCTTTCAGAGCCGAATAATCCAGTTAGCAGCACATTTTAAAGGAGAGCAACCCCTAGCAACATGATCAGTTTGCAACAAAGAGCAGTGTAGGACTATCTACTGCAGTGATTCTCAAAGTGGGGGTCCGGGGACCCTCAGGAGTCCTTGAGGGAGCTCCAGGGGGGCCCCAGCTAAATGAAAGTTTGGAACCGAATGGACCCTTATGGGTCTGTAACTCTGAGAGTGTACAAATTAAACCAAATGGACCCTAACCGGTCCATTTGGTTCCATTTGTATACACTCTCAGAGTTAAATTAACATTGATTTTACAATATAAATTGGGGTCTCAGAGGTAGAAATGCCATTACATGGGGGTCCGTAGCCTAATTCATGTCAAACTGTGGGGGGTCCTTGAAATTAAGCGGGTTGAGAATCACTGCTAGAGCTGTTAAAATCTTCTCTTTATGGGGGGTCCCTGGCATATCTCTTCAAATGGGGGACCGAGATGTCATGGAGCCCAAAGAGTATTCTAAAACAGAAAATAAATTAATGGAATTACATAATAAATAAATATTGTAATTACAGATTAGCGTTTTAGATGTTAGTTTGTACATTGGCTAGCATTCTCACATTTATTGTGATGCTCTTTGCTGTAGCTATTTCAGATGCGAAACCATCTATGTATGTCTTGATAATTGCGAGACCTCTTAACACAACAAAAGAATCACACAGTGGGAAGTCAAGTAGGTGCCTCTAATGAACTTCACAGCATGTGTGCAGAGTAGACCAGTGTGTTTAAATCAGTTTCTAATTAGCTGCAGGTGTTTGTGTCACACAGACAGACAAACAAAGCTACTAAGCTAGGCATAGAAAGTTAGACACCGCTGGGCACTGTGGCACAGCTTAAAACTGTTCCCAACCATGGGTTTATCTAGAGTGAAGCATTGTCTTGAGGTAGCCTAAAGTGCCTTTGGGAGCCACCATTTGTATCAGTCGCTGGTTGACCAGTACCACAATAGGGAATTTGAAGCTATTGATCACAATGACAGCAATGGGTGAGTGATCTTGAATAATTGTGCCATAGGGTCATATATATTGTTGTGGTGATGGTTTCATAAATGAAAGGTAAGGAGAAACCCCAAAGTGTTAACAATTACCGTAGTATCGCGATGTCGTGGACCACTGGTCTAGAGAGACAGCCTGTGGAACAAATGGACTGATGGAAATGGCCCCTTGGTTCACTTAATGAGCTGAACATGCCACTGAACACTCATTATTTCACAGTTCACACTTATTTTCCATCTCTCTCTCCTTTAAATGCCCCTTTCTTTCTCTTTACTTCATCATTGCCTTGTTAGCCTTGTTGTTTCCCCTCAGAGAGCGCCACACACACGCACGCACGCAGAGACTAGAGAATGAAGTGAATGGATTAAGAACACCACATTCTGCAACAATGTGTATTTTAAGCATTCCCAGGCATCTCTTGTGTATTTTAAGCTCCCGTGGTGATAAGCCGCACCACATGCACTGCAGTTGTCCTCCCAATATACTGTTTAGGCAAGGATTCTGCTGGATAGAAGCTCACATGCAGTGAAATAAGAAAGAAAATAAATAATAATAAATACAGAATTTAGAAGAAGAATATAGCCTAGTCATAACCAGAAGACAAATGTAGAAACCAGAGAAGCTGTATTATCTGAAGTGTACTGAAGTATATGCTTTTATATATTAGTTAGAAATATGGAACATAATGATTAATAGGCACACCCTAAAATCAGACTTATCAGGAGAGGAAAATGTGGGACCCCAACGGCCTTTAGTTTAGTCTTTGTATATTGTGGTGAGTTGTCGTGGTGCACTTGTGTTCAATGACAACACAAACAATCCATCCAGAAACCCAGAAATGTATTATTCCAGAATTCAAATAGGCGAACATGGAAAAAGCTGTGGCATTCATGTCAAATGAATCAGCGAAACACACGTCAATCCTTGTGACCACATGGTCAGTTGGTCACCTTACAGACCGGATTGGACCGGTTTTCCCCCAGGTCACCCAGAACAAACAGAGCCACAAAGCACTGACAATAATGTCACCATGGTAATGGTCAATCTGTCACTGGGATGTTTGAGTCATCAGTCAATGGTGCTAGCACACGTGGACATACTTGTTATGTTCTCATTATAACAAAATTATGTAATTTATGTATTTTATTCCACACTATTTTTCATAACCAAATCTCATTCGACACAACATGGAAGCAACTTAATGACAGGATTTACATGATAGTAACAAGTGTATTTCAACTCACATAATGTACCAACGCAAACAAAGGTAAAGTAATACTATGTACTCTTACAAACAAACAAATGAATGAAATTAGTCTCCTACCACCTTGTTCAATGCCCCTCCTCATATAATGTTCATACTACACAAATATGCATACAAAGGCGGCCCAGTGAAGTTTTGTTGTTCGATATGTAATGTTAAGCCCTAACCACACCAAAGGGTCACCCCATGCAACTCCGTGGGTCCAAACGGTTGCAAGGAGTTGCATGGTGACCCTTTGGTGTGGTTTGGGACATTGAATGCCATTGATTGATTGAAGTATTTTTAACAGTTTGCAGAATTACAGTACATTTCAAGCACGACTTGATACAAAAACTGTTAACTGTGAGTGGACGACACCATAAAAGCATTACACTTGTTTACAATAGGGCCCACACTTCATCAAAACATTTAGAGACGTACAAATATACACTTCTATATAGCCAAAAACAGGAAATCATAGATGCTGTACTCTGTCGTCAACCCTAAGCCATTCCAGCCTGTCAAAGTGGGCAGGGGACCGGTGAGGTGGGTTCGGGGAGAGAGGCCAAGTAGAAGCCTGACCATTCCCACTGAGCAATGTTCGGCTTTTATACGTCTAAATGACCGTCTAAAAACAGGGGTGAAAATAGTCTAAAAATGAAAGTTTTTTTTTTAGCAGTCTAGGCTTAGATTAGACGGTCTACATTTAGACCTTGATTAGCCAGGCTAATCAAAGTCTAAATGTAGACCGTCTATATATAGACGTTGAAACAACGTTTTTTTAACCGAGTTTTTTTAGCAGTCTAGGCTAAAAAAACTCGGCTAAAAAAACTATTTTTACCCCAGTTTTTAGACATATTTTTTTGCCATTTAGACGTCTATTAGACTACAACAATGCTCAGTGTGTTACTAGGGACAATGTGGGACGACATACGTGCGTCAACGTGCAACAGGACATACAGGGGTCGCGACCCCTCGGGGGGTCGCGACCCCTCGGGGGGTCGCCAAATTATTTTAGGGGGTCCCCAAATTATTTTAGGGGGTCGCCAAATTATTTTAGGGGGTCCCCAAATTATTTTCAAAAATATTTTTTTCAAAAATAGCAGACCTACAAGCTCATAGCGCGCCACTCGGTGGCGCGCTATGAGCTTGTAGATCTGCTATTTTTAAATAGCTAAATTATAACAATGCTTAAACCCCCAAAAGGGGTTCCCGCCCAAAATGGTTTAAGGTTATTGTAGCAGTCAATCTATATTGGGGGTCGGGAGGGTGCGGGGCGGGGGTCCCGAGACGTTGCCAAAGCATTTTCGGGGGTCCCCGGCCAAAAACGTTGAGAACCCCTGCAGTATCACACCGCTGGGACAACGCTAAAACCGTCTCGAGTCTCGACCCTTTGGTGTGGTCATAGGGCTTTTTTTTTTTTTTTTTAATACATTTTATTCAAAGAGTATGACATCATATTATGCAAGTTTCACAGAAAGAAAATACAACTCTTTGTTTTTATATTTTCTCCCACAACTCCTTTCCCAATCCTCCCCACCCACCTACCATCTTTCCCCACGAGGCCAGACATACAAACAACATAAATTATATACAGGTATAAAACCAATAAGTTGAGTACATAACTAAGATACACACAACATATATACAGGTATAAAGCCAATAGGTTGAGTACATAACTAAGATACAAAGAAAGGGATCACATGTTGGTTATGTTCACAGAAATAATTAATAAACAACTTAAAAGGGGGGTAAAATAAGAGACATAAAATGAATAATTAAAAAAAAGAAAAAGAAAAAACAGCGTAAAAGAAAAAACAGCGTGGTCATAGGGCTTTATTAGGTCAAACATGTGAGGTTAAATTGCAACAACAAGGCACATGTCGAGGGAAAATGTTCCAAAGTGGTGTCGGCGTGCTTTGTCCATGCTCGCACGTCTTAGAGAGGCACACACCTGTCACGAGGAAACAATGACGAGGTGCTGTTACTAGGGTTGCCAGCTACCTGAAATTCAAATGAGGGACGCCACCCGGGCCTGCCATAATTATCTTCTCTCCAAGAAAAGATAAGGGAAAGCCCAGAAAAAAGATAAAATCTTTGCGAACACATTTTTTGTATATTCGCAACAAGGAGCTGTTTGAACTTCTATCTTCTATCTATATGTGTGTGTGTGTGTGTGTGTGTTATTGATTGATAGATCCAAAAATAAGGCACAATCCGTGTAGGTCTGCTATTTTTGCAAAATCGTGAAAATGTAGTGCAAATCTTTTGACTACGGTATGTATTCTTTCAGAGCGAACGTTTTTAACTCAAATCTTTGCTTCTGGAAGGTCCCTGGAACAACATATCTTCAGATGGGGGGGGGGGGGGGTCGGCGGCCAATTGCATATAAATCTTGGGGGTCCTTGACATGGAAATGTTTGAGAACGACTGACATGGAAACATGGGGTTTTTCAGAAAACTGTCAGGATTTAGAAGACCTTTTGTAGAATCGTCCTCGGGTCTAAATGTGGCATATGATGGGACGGTTGGTCAACCCCTAGCTGTTCCAGCTCCTAGGAGGGCAGAGGCCCCTGCGGTGCAGTTTCCACCTGACTGGCCTGACTGGTTTGTTGTCGCTATGGCTTCCTGCAGACACGGCAGCGACTGATGACACTCGGTAGAGACGGTCCCTTCACTGTCCGAGACACGGGTTTACTGTGGAGGAACACGCACACACATACATACACATCGGTGTTGTTCTTGGTCACCTGGAATGTTTTAGTGTTTTTCTAGTTTTAGTCGACTAAGTGTCATGCGATTTTAGTCGACTAAATCTACAGTTGGTTTAGTCGTGAAAATGTATTTTGGCGGGCCTTGATGGCGTCATAATGACTGTTTTTACATTTGCTGAAAAAACCCCCAAAACTAAATAATTTGGCTAATTACCATTAATTAAATTAGCATTGCTATAATAACATGCTAATGAGCTTCCATTGCAGGGGCGGCAGGTTCCTCTAACGGCAGTGGGTGCCCCCCGCCCCGCCTCCCTGCCCTCCCCCCCCGCCGCAGCGGGGGAAAAAACATTTTTTTGGTACTTTATAATTTACAGTTTGCTAATAAATACAGTGGTGCACGCTTTCAGTTCACAACAATTAACGAACACATTACATTGTTTCAGCATCTTGTTTCAACATTTCAGCATGATCAACAGTAAATAATTAAATTGTTTCAGCCATAAGCGGCGGGTGGATTTTACCTTTAGCTAGGTGGGACGACGACGACGCAGATTTATTTATTTATTTCCCCAAGATGGTCTAACAATGTCGTGATTTGACCAATTTATTACCAATCTCGTACACCATTGCTCACGAAAGCAAGATCCTTGACCCAATTACAGCCACTGCATCTTACCTTTTAATTAAAGTAAAAGTAGTCTGAGGAAAAGGAACAGTTCCCCGGACATTGTTTTGGGATATTTTGGCTGAGATGGCTCTGTTTGTCAAGTCTCAAGTCATGGCTCTTTACAGACGGGCCGACGGTACACAGACAGCAGCCTCTCCGCTGACTGTGTTAGTGTTGTGTTGCTGCAGGAGACGGAGTGTGAATGAACCGTGCGGTCACTGGAACAAAGCCACCGTATTAGCATTTGAATACCTGTTCTGTGAACACCGTAAAGGTGTGTGCCTACGTGACAAAATGACCAGGGGGAGAGGATCTTCAGCCTTAATCTCAGTGGGTGCTATTTGGCTTATTATTTTTTCAGTGGGCGCCCAAGCCCTCAGGCACTCCCAAAGTTGACGCCGCTGTTCCATTGTATGTCATTGTTTGAACAGGCCTGCCCCCTTGATAATGTCTGAGCTGTTACACATTGATTTTGAGGGGTCGCAGCTGGTGTGATCCCAAGAGTGGAAAGAAAAGCAGAGCTAGACCATCTTGGATTTTGCAATGGTCTCTTTCTTTGCACTCTGTTGACTTGAGCCTGTTGTTTTGTTGAATAGGGCCCGTGGTGCCACTTTACTCCAATCTCACAAGTTGCCCTGTCTGGATATAAATGCTTACAATTTTAATTGTAATTTGTGAGAGGGAAAGAGAGACAAAACTAAACTAAAACAAGGAACACAAGTTTGGGAGACGTTTAGTTTGACTAAAATGTATTTTGGCGGGCCTTGATGCCGTCGTAATGGCTGTTTTTACACCTGCTGAAAATAGCCGATCTACAAGCTCACAACGCGTGGCGCTGCGACGCGTTGTGAGCTTGTAGATCGGCTATTTTCAGACAATCAACACTGGGACGACTCTGATTTTTCAAGACTCATTTGTGGAAAAAGAACATTGAATGTCAAATAGTCTAGTCCCCGATTTATAATACGACCTCGTTTCTTAGGATATTTCCATTGGAAAAAAACGTATTATATTCAAGCCAATAGAGCACCGAAGTCTGACGTCAATATCGGTAGAGGGCGCAAGTCCACAGGTTCATTTACTTTTTATTTGCATTATAATCCTCATAGGGGGATTTTAGATAGCCTCATATAAGAACTGTGTTTGAAAAATAAACATGTCATCCCGGCCGTTTCACTCATATGGATACGAAGAATCAACTGACTGAGAGAAAACGCTAATTATGTTACTGCTCCTGAATTAGTTACATTTTCGCTAGAAACAACAGGTATCAAATATGAGATATAAATGAACGAGATATAAATGAATGAGATAAATAAACGACACAGAGCCACCTCCACCAATTTCGCCGAGACACTTTGTTTATTTTGCGACCACAATGCTTATATGAGATGATTTTAAGATGACCCCATGGTATTCTCCATAGATGACCCCCGTGAACCAGGGGATGAGCAAGTGACGTCAGGACTTCGGCGCTCTATAGGGTAATTCGTTTAGTTGGTAGGTACTGGTAGATGATAATGCTAGAACATGTTAAAAACATAAGAGTAGCTAACCCACCCCCCTAGAGTCGTCTCTAGCTCAAAATGGACACAGCGTCTTTATTGTTTAGTGTTGTGTGTGTCACGTTTGCACGGGACAGGTTGAACGGTTTTACCTGAACATGTTGCTGGAGTCGAGCGAGGCCAGCCAGTAGCTGTAGGAATCAGGGTAGTAGTTACAGGTTCCTCGGCCGTGGCATTCTATGAAGGGCACCTGGCGGAAGGTCTCCAGACAGGAGCCGGGGGAGGCCAGGGGCTGAGAGGAACCCTCTGCACCTGCACCTGTTTGCTGGGAGGTGTGGAGGACGGGGACAGGACGGGACGGGGACGGGGACAGGACGGGACGGGGACAGGACGGGACGGGACGGGGACGGGACGGGACGGGGACGGGGACGGGACGGGACGGGGACGGGGACGGGACGGGGACGGGGACGGGACGGGGACGGGGACGGGACGGGACAGGACAGGACGCAGGTGTCGGGGAGAAAGGGACAGGGGGGAGAGAGGAAGAGTAAAATCAAAATTGAGTTAATATACTGTAGCGTCAAATCAGTTGAACTTTATTTCATACTGAAGCTATTTTATTCTTTATTATTATATATATTTTTGTATAATTGAAAAGTCTTAATTGTGCACAATTTAGAAATGTTTTCACAATCTAATTATTCTCTTTTGAGGGTCGTTAATATACAATCTTTTCAGAGGGGACTCCCCGGGCCAAATACATATAGATCTGGGGGGTCCTTGAAATTTTTGAGAACCAGACCTGAGGTCGATTCTACTAATGCCTTCTAAATCATGATGGTTTTCAGAAAAACCCATGTGTGGTTTGCAAACAATTTCATGTCAAGGACCCCCAAAACTATATTTATTTGGCCGCCGACCCCTATCTGAAAAAATGTTGTTCCAGGGACCTCCCCCCCCCAGAAGCAAAGATGAGTTAAAAATGTTGGGGTGCATACTTAGTTTAGACTAGTCATTGGTTAGACATGGGTTAAGGTTAGGTTTAGGTGTGCTGGGTTTGAGATAGGTTGTAGTTGTAAGACTAATGACTGGTCTAACCAATGACTAGTCTAAACCAAAAACTGTCTAAACTAATGTTCGCTCTGAAAGAATATATTCAAACATTTGGGCCACATTTTCACGATTTTTCAAAAATAGCAGACCTACGAGCTTGTAGATCTGCTATTTTTCAATAGCTAAAGTACAACGTAATGCTTAAAACACCAAAAGAATAACCAAAAAAAAAATTGTGTGTGAAAGTAAGACTAATGTCCAAAATGCATTTTGTTCTGCATTGTGGCTCCTTGCAGATGCAGCGGGGAGAGCATTACCATGACATAGGAGTATCCAGATGAAGCGTGGAGAGCATTACCATGACATAGGAGTATCCAGATGGAGCGGGGAGAGCATTACCATGACATAGGAGTATCCAGATGAAGCGGGGAGAGCATTACCATGACATAGGAGTATCCAGATGAAGCAGGGAGAGCATTACCATGACATAGGAGTATCCAGATGAAGCGGGGAGAGCATTACCATGACATAGGAGTATCCAGATGGAGCAGGGAGAGCATTACCATGACATAGGAGTATCCAGATGGAGCGGGGAGAGCATTACCATGACATAGGAGTATCCAGATGGAGCGGGGAGAACATTACCATGACATAGGAGTATCCAGATGGAGCGGGGAGAGCATTACCATGACATAGGAGTATCCAGATGAAGCGGGGAGAGCATTACCATGACATAGGAGTATCCAGATGAAGCGGGGAGAGCATTACCATGACATAGGAGTATCCAGATGGAGCGGGGAGAGCATTACCATGACATAGGAGTATCCAGATGGAGCGGGGAGAGCATTACCATGACATAGGAGTATCCAGATGGAGCGGGGAGAGCATTACCATGACATAGGAGTATCCAGATGAAGTGGGGAGAACATTACCATGACATAGGAGTATCCAGATGGAGCGTGGAGAGCATTACCATGACATAGGAGTATCCAGATGAAACGGGGAGAACATTACCATGACATAGGAGTATCCAGATGAAGCGGGGAGAGCATTACCATGACATAGGAGTATCCAGATGAAGGAGAGCATTACCATGACATAGGAGTATCCAGATGCAGCGGGGAGAGCATTACCATGACATAGGAGTATCCAGATGAAGGAGAGCATTACCATGACATAGGAGTATCCAGATGGAGCGGGGAGAGCATTACCATGACATAGGAGTATCCAGATGAAGGAGAGCATTACCATGACATAGGAGTATCCAGATGAAGGAGAGCATTACCATGACATAGGAGTATCCAGATGGAGCGGGGAGAGCATTACCATGACATAGGAGTATCCAGATGAAGGAGAGCATTACCATGACATAGGAGTATCCAGTCCAGAGGGAACCCCAACCCTGTGGACAGTTTGGAAGCTGGACGGTTTGACTGTGGATGGCGACGGCATTGGAGGTGAGCTCACACACCGAACACCTAGATCCCATGATGGAGAACATGCAGCACGCAAAGGCACACACACACACACACACACACACACACACACACACACACACACACACACACACACACACACACACACACACACACACACACACACACACACACACACACACACACACACACACAGTATAAGCATTACAATTTAGGCATTTAGCAGACGCTCTTTTTTTTTTTTTACTAAAATATTTTTTATCCCACGATTTTTGTAACCCATTTTTCACCCCTGTGTCAATTATCTAATGTGATCCTGGGCTCTACACACCCTCCGTCAACCTGGGGAGAGCAACGGACTTGAACTCATGCTTCCTTCATGCATGAGTGCCCAAGTTGCTCCTTTACACCTGACAGTGGGGAGTTAGTAATGTTTCGGGCCGGGCTAAGCCTTGGGTTTGACCAGTTCGGGTCCAGGCTTTAATTGTCAGGCCCGTTGAGAACTCTAACAGCATGTATGTCCCCGTGACGCACATTAGCCTAAAGTAAAGGGCATTAAAAGTCTAAATATTGTAGATCACATAATAGGCAGAATAATTTAAACATCAGAAGACGACCCCATGATGCACATTAGCACGGGGTCCCCAATATGCATGTTTTAAGATGTGTGTGTGTGTGTGTATTTATGCAAGCTTGAAGGCAAAATATTGAAACTTCAGAAGACGTCCCCATGATGCACATTTAGCACGGAGTCCCCAAGATGAATGTTTTAAGATGTGTGTGTGTGTGTTTGTTTGTGTGTGTGTATTTATATGTCCCCGTGATGCACATTAGCTTAAAGTGTGTTAAATGTCCCCATATATCACAGAACTGAAAGTGTGTTCTAAATACCTACTATGTAACAAAATGGTATATTGGACTACATCAGGATGTTGTAATACTAGTAACATTATCTTACATGAGTTATTTCGAACTCGCTTTTATCCAAAGCAACTTCCAATAAGTGCATTCAACATTGATAGTCAAGTGCACTACTTTCACATGCCTAACTCTTTTAAATATTCAATGAATCTTATTCTAAACAGATGTTGAATGACATGCCTGCAACAGGGGGTGGAGACTCTCCCACAGACACACATGGCTCCAGCAGTTGCCAAGACATCCACTTCCATTGAAAAGGTAAATGGGGACAGCACACCTTACAAGGATGTTGTGTAATGTCCTAATGTCTAGTATGACTGTCCGTTCTCTCACACACTCACTCGGTATAATGATGTAAATTAAACAACATAGCCGCAGCCAACTGGTGGTGTTTTTTCCTTTACTGGGGCTTATCAGACTTAACATTATGGTAATGTTTCGGGCCGGGCCAAGCCTTGGGTTGGACCAGTTCGGGTCCAGGCTTTATTGTCAGGCCCGTTGAGAACTCTAACAGCATGTATGTCCCCGTGACGCACATTAGCCTAATGTAAAGGGCATTAAAAGTCTAAATATTGTAGATCACATAATAGGCAGAATAATTGAAACATCAGAAGACGACCCCATGATGCACATTAGCACGGGGTACCCAATATGCATGTTTTAAGATGTGTGTGTGTGTGTATTTATGCAAGCTTGAAGGCAAAATAATTGAAACTTCAGAAGACGTCCCCATGATGCACATTTAGCACGGAGTCCCCAAGATGCATGTTTTAAGATATGTGTGTGTTTGTTTGTGTGTGTGTATTTATATGTCCCCGTGATGCACATTAGCTTAAAGTGTGTTAAATGTCCCCATATATCACAGAACTGAAAGTGTGTTCTAAATACCTACTATGTAACAAAATGGTATATTGGACTACATCAGGATGTTGTAATACTAGTAACATTATCTTACATGAGTTATTTCGAACTCGCTTTTATCCAAAGCAACTTCCAATAAGTGCATTCAACATTGATAGTCAAGTGCACTACTTTCACATGCCTAACTCTTTTAAATATTCAATGAATCTTATTCTAAACAGATGTTGAATGGCATGCCTGCAACAGGGGGTGGAGACTCCCCCACAGACACACATGGCTCCAGCAGTTGCCAAGACATCCACTTCCATTGAAAAGGTAAATGGGGAGAGCACACCTTACAAGGATGTTGTGTAATGTCCTAATGTCTAGTATGACTGTCCGTTCTCTCACACACTCACTCGGTATAATGATGTAAATTTAACAACATAGCCGCAGCCAACTGGTGGTGTTTTTTCCTTTACTGGGGCTTATCAGACTTAACATTATGGTAATGTTTCGGGCCGGGCCAAGCCTTGGGTTGGACCAGTTCGGGTCCAGGCTTTATTGTCAGGCCCGTTGAGAACTCTAACAGCATGTATGTCCCCGTGACGCACATTAGCCTAATGTAAAGGGCATTAAAAGTCTAAATATTGTAGATCACATAATAGGCAGAATAATTGAAACATCAGAAGACGACCCCATGATGCACATTAGCACGGGGTACCCAATATGCATGTTTTAAGATGTGTGTGTGTGTATTTATGCAAGCTTGAAGGCAAAATAATTGAAACTTCAGAAGACGTCCCCATGATGCACATTTAGCACGGAGTCCCCAAGATGCATGTTTTAAGATATGTGTGTGTTTGTTTGTGTGTGTGTATTTATATGTCCCCGTGATGCACATTAGCTTAAAGTGTGTTAAATGTCCCCATATATCACAGAACTGAAAGTGTGTTCTAAATACCTACTATGTAACAAAATGGTATATTGGACTACATCAGGATGTTGTAATACTAGTAACATTATCTTACATGAGTTATTTCGAACTCGCTTTTATCCAAAGCAACTTCCAATAAGTGCATTCAACATTGATAGTCAAGTGCACTACTTTCACATGCCTAACTCTTTTAAATATTCAATGAATCTTATTCTAAACAGATGTTGAATGGCATGCCTGCAACAGGGGGTGGAGACTCCCCCACAGACACACATGGCTCCAGCAGTTGCCAAGACATCCACTTCCATTGAAAAGGTAAATGGGGAGAGCACACCTTACAAGGATGTTGTGTAATGTCCTAATGTCTAGTATGACTGTCCGTTCTCTCACACACTCACTCGGTATAATGATGTAAAATTAACAACATAGCCGCAGCCAACTGGTGGTGTTTTTTCCTTTACTGGGGCTTATCAGACTTAACATTATGGTAATGTTTCGGGCCGGGTCAAGCCTTGGGTTGGACCAGTTCGGGTCCAGGCTTTATTGTCAGGCCCGTTGAGAACTCTAACAGCATGTATGTCCCCGTGACGCACATTAGCCTAATGTAAAGGGCATTAAAAGTCTAAATATTGTAGATCACATAATAGGCAGAATAATTGAAACATCAGAAGACGACCCCATGATGCACATTAGCACGGGGTACCCAATATGCATGTTTTAAGATGTGTGTGTGTATTTATGCAAGCTTGAAGGCAAAATAATTGAAACTTCAGAAGACGTCCCCATGATGCACATTTAGCACGGAGTCCCCAAGATGCATGTTTTAAGATATGTGTGTGTTTGTTTGTGTGTGTGTATTTATATGTCCCCATGATGCACATTAGCTTAAAGTGTGTTAAATGTCCCCATATATCACAGAACTGAAAGTGTGTTCTAAATACCTACTATGTAACAAAATTGTATATTGGACTACATCAGGATGTTGTAATACTAGTAACATTATCTTACATGAGTTATTTCGAACTCGCTTTTATCCAAAGCAACTTCCAATAAGTGCATTCAACATTGATAGTCAAGTGCACTACTTTCACATGCCTAACTCTTTTAAATATTCAATGAATCTTATTCTAAACAGATGTTGAATGACATGCCTGCAACAGGGGTTGGAGACTCCCAAACAGACACACATGGCTCCAGCAGTTGCCAAGACATCCACTTCCATTGAAAAGGTAAATGGGGAGAGCACACCTTACAAGGATGTTGTGTAATGTCCTAATGTCTAGTATGACTGTCCGTTCTCTCACACACTCACTCGGTATAATGATGTAAATTTAACAACATAGCCGTAGCCAACTGGTGGTGTTTTTTCCTTTACTGGGGCTTATCAGACTTAACATTATGGTAATGTTTCGGGCCGGGCCAAGCCTTGGGTTGGACCAGTTCGGGTCCAGGCTTTATTGTCAGGCCCGTTGAGAACTCTAACAGCATGTATGTCCCCGTGACGCACATTAGCCTAATGTAAAGGGCATTAAAAGTCTAAATATTGTAGATCACATAATAGGCAGAATAATTGAAACATCAGAAGACGTCCCCATGATGCACATTAGCACGGGGTACCCAATATGCATGTTTTAAGATGTGTGTGTGTGTGTATTTATGCAAGCTTGAAGGCAAAATAATTGAAACTTCAGAAGACGTCCCCATGATGCACATTTAGCACGGAGTCCCCAAGATGCATGTTTTAAGATGTGTGTTTGTTTGTTTGTGTGTGTGTTTTTATATGGCCCCGTGATGCACATTAGCTTAAAGTGTGTTAAATGTCCCCATATATCACAGAACTGAAAGTGTGTTCTAAATACCTACTATCTATCTACTATTTAGTATGACTGTCTTTTATTGGTTTGGGTTTTATTGGTGTGTATTTGTTAACCCCCTGCACTGCATGTTTTGTATTGATTTTATTGTTGTATTGCACAAGTTTTTTTTCGTGCTAGGCCTGTCCACTTTCTTTCCCAAAATGTATTTGAGCTAATTATATACTTTTCACTTTATTATCTTATCTGCCTCACTGATGTATTGCCCTAACCTTTTAATATATACTGTGTAGTTATATATAAATAAAGTTGTTACATTTTCCACAAATGCCTCTCGTACATTGTTCCTGTTAAAGGGGAAGTTGGTCAAAGTTTACACTCTAGGGGTTCCTCCTGCCCCCTCAACAAGCGAGAGGTGGCGTAGTCAGGATATTAGTACCAATTTGTTCGCTTGTACAATTAAAATTGTTGTTCTACAATTTATGTGTCATTTATTTATGTCAACATTGTGCATTATCTATGTCAGGGTTGGGCAACTTTGATGATGGAGAGGGCCACTATATTTTCAGTCACTCCAGGGGGTCACAATGCATATACTGTCAAAAATAGCAAAAATAGCAGTCTACAAGCTCAAAATGTGTTGTGCTTTGATGCGTTTTGAGCTTGTAGATTGGCTATTTTTTTATTTGAAAACTGAATTATGTTTTAGCTATTTTTGAATTGGTTATGGTTTTGAATTATTATTATTATTATTATTATTTTCCCATATGGTATGTTACCTTAATAACTTAATTACAAATTCATTGGACATGAAAGAAGGCAATAACATTTTAATACTAGTATTAAGTCATTAAGGGCGTTTTACTAGTTAGTAATTACACTTGTTGCAAGGTCCCCATTAATCACATTAGAGCGGACCTTGTGTGAATTATTTAAATGATATTCAAATGAGGTCCCCATCAACCATGTTAACCAGATTTTTCACAAGTCCCCATATGGCATGGTCCAGCAATTACTTCATCAATTCTGATATTTAAAGTCGTGTATAAGCTTACAAAGCCATAGTTGTTATACCTGATTTTTTTCATAGCTGTATAACCTTTAGAAAGGGTGGTCCCCACGAGGGATGAAAAAAATGTTGGTCCCCACAAACCACAAAAACCAGTATGTGTGTGTGTGTGTGTGTGTGTGTGTGTGTGTGTGTGTGTGTGTGTGTGTGTGTGTGTGTGTGTGTGTGTGTGTGTGTTGACTTTGACAGCAAATTCAGATTTTAGTCATAGTCTCTTGAATAGTTTTCATTTAGTTTTAGTCACATATTAGTCGCCTGGAATGTTTTAGTTTTAGTCGACTAAATCTACAGTCGATTTAGTCGACTAAAATGTATTTTGGCGGGCCTCGATGACCGTCGTAATGGCTGATTTTACGCTGAAAATAGCCGATCTACAAGCTTGACCTGCTGATGTAGGCAGCCAGCTCGGCTCCACTGATGGACACCATGGTGGCAGGCATCTGCTTGTCCGTGGACAGCCAATAGGAGTAGTCGTTGCGCGAGGCGTAGCGACAGTTGCTCTCCGTGTCACAGAAGAGGTAGGGCATGGTGGAGAAGCGAGGGAGACAGCTCCCCATTGTACCTGAGAGACAGACAGACAGACAGACAGACAGACAGCATCAGGTGTTTGTTCAAAGGAGGCAAACCATATTAGTCCACTTGCCAGAATGTGAACCCAGGCATGTTGAGTACACACCAAGGTTTTATGTTAGAAATGTTGACTATGGGTCCCCAGCATGTAGGAAACTGCCGGATGCTAACTTGGATATGTTGAGCAATTTTCATAATTGGCATAATATGTGCCAATTATAGGGGGTTTTCATGATGCTGAATCCATTCCAAGCATTAGTTTTGCAGGAGAAAACACTCCTTGGTGTGTGGCTATGGCCTTATGGCCCATAATGGAGTTTTCAGCACTAGGTCTCTCTCTTTTGTGGTCCAAAAATAAACAAGCTGTCTCGGCGTTATTGTCAGGGAGGTGTCTCTGTATCGTTTGTGACAGTCAGTCACTCATATATGATACAGTCTGTTTCTAGGGAAAATGTTACTAATTCAGTAGCAGTAACAATAGCGTTTTATCTCAGTCAATTGATTCTTCATATCCATATGAGTGAAGCGGCCAGGGTGACATGTTTATTTTTCAAACACAATACTTATATGAGGCGATCCCCTATGGGGATTACAATGCAAATAAAAAGTACATGAACCCGTGGATTTGCGCCCTCTACCGATCTTGACGTCAGACTTCGGTGCTCTGTTTCCGCAATTCTTTGAACATATAGGAAAAATTTTCAACATGCAAACGATCACGAACGATTATGAAAATGTTTATTCGATTATCTCAAATAATTAGGCGATGATGATGATATAATGGTCTGTGACAGGCCTATATAGTTCTGATCAACAGAGGATAGATGTACTACTAACCAAGGTCTTGCCCGTGAGCCCTCTCGTTCCCGTTGATGAAGGCCAGGGAGTATCCGGAGTAGATGAGGCTGCTGCCTCGGGGACAGTCGGGCACGCGGATGCTCTGGCTGTGCCTGGCGATCAGGAAGCTGTCCGCCGTCCCCGGACCGCCGCTGCCCGGAAGCCCGCGTCCGCCCTTATGGCCCGACGGCCCCGAGCTTCCTGGTGGACCTGCTCAGGGCGTTAAATAAATCATTAGCCCATTTTAGGCGGGAACCCCTTTTGGTGTTTTAAAGCATTATGTTATACTTAGCTATTTTTGAAAAATCGTGAAAATGTGCCTCAAATCTTTGAATATATATTATTACAGAATGAACATTTTAACTCAAATCTTTGAATATATATTATTACAGAATGAACATTTTAACTCAAATCTTTGAATATATATTATTACAGAATGAACATTTTAACTCAAATCTTTGAATATATATTATTACAGAATGAACATTTTAACTCAAATCTTTGAATATATATTATTACAGATTGAACATTTTAACTCAAATCTTTGCTTCTTTCGACGTCAGGCCTAAATGGGTTAACTACAGCAAAACCAAACCAAACAAAAAAAACCCAGCACAATGCAAAAATAACTAGAAAAAGTGCCCTTCTGGGCACAGGTCTCCACCAGGAGGATAGGAGTGTGTGTGATGTTTGGCAAAATGTTAAGGAGTGATATAAACATGTTTGTTTGTTTTTTGCAACAATTTTCTTCATTGTGTTGAGGAAATGCAGAGCCAGATCACTCATAGCATCTCTGAGGATAGAATTCTGGATGAGCAGGACATGTGCAGCATTTTGTACAAAACGGGCCACTCCTGAAGACTTTGGAAGGCAATCTTAGCCAATCAGTGTAGAATCTGAGAAATCAAACAGACTCGTCTTGATCACATGACTACAGAGATCATGTATACCGATTTGCATGTGATTTGGATGAAATATGTGCGACTAATATAAACAATGTGTTTTGCAGAAATCGGCCTCATGGTGGCGCTATAACCGGCAGATGTGGAGGGATGCAGGGAAAATGTTTTTCCATGCCTCTAGGGAGTGCGCATACAAAGTTGTACACAGAACGATGCAGTTATAGGTAAAAACAGGAATTGCCCTGTTATAGCGCCACCATGAGGCTGGTTTGGAAAATAAATTGTGTCATGTCGTCCTCAGCCTAGTGGAAATGTGAGTGTATAATTTCACGGAAATTGCACACTGTGTTTGTGATTTGTGGCATTTTGTTCGAAACGGACCAATCATGTGAGCTTTGGAAGCGAATCTTAGCCAATCAGGAAGGAAGATGGGAAATGGTGCAGATCCGTGTTGATCACATGACTATGGAGATAGTGTATACCGAATTGTGTGATGTATGGATAAAATGTGTACGAGTAATCTACAGAAATGTGTTTTGCCTAAATCGGCCTCATGGTGGGGCTATAACAGGCCGTTGAGGAATATTTGGGGCAGGGAGTGTGTGTGCAAAGTTTGGCATGGATCGGGCCAACGGTGCCGGAGATTAGCTGGTAACAGACAGACGGAAGGAAGGAAGGAAGGAAGGAAGGAAGGACGGACGGACGGACGGACGCACACACACACACACACACACACGGACGGAGTGCAAAACATACTCTCTCCCCATGCCTTCTGCCTGGTGGAGACAATAACCGCATGTGGACAACATTAGAGAGAACGGTTTCAGGGTTTTACAGTCGGCATACTATATAACTATATTAAGTAAATGATATTATGAATGCCTGCACACAGCCCATAGACGCGTAAGCACGTTGTGTGTGTGTGCGCGCACACACACACACACAGACACACACGCACGCACGCGCACACACACACACACACACACACGCACGCGCACCTGGCAGTCCCGGGGGTCCTTTGTCTCCTTTGTATCCAGTAAAGCCCCGTGAGCCAGGTGGGCTGACACCCAGCACTCCTTTGGGACCATGGGGGCCTTCATATCAAGAAAAGACGAAAGGTTCAGTGTCACCACACGCGCAAAACAAACTTCTGCATCTTGAATCTTTTCTTAACTAATAGTGTTACCGATGGAAAAACAGCATGTTTTTTCTACAGTTCAATTACAGTACGGAATCTACAAAGCTCCATCGTATCCAGAGAACAGAAAACAAGGCGTATTGCCGACAATTGTATTATTACTATTGTAATTTCGGAATAGAAAATAAACTTGGTATTCCAGGATTCAAGATTCAAAGTTTGTATCGTTACATCTAATACGGAGTCAAATGAGCTGATTCTTGTTCCTCAACACTGTAGCAAAAAATAATTGATAATGCAGAAATCAATAATAAAGAACAGCAACAGAGAAATAGTTAGAAAAACTATGTGGACGTGACTACATTTACAGCAACTGTAATTCAACCCTGCTTTTCAGTAGCACGTCACCTAGAGGCTGGCAATTTATTTATAGCACATCTTATTATCCCATTTTGGGCGGGAACCCTTTTTGGTGTTTGTAAGCATTATGTTATGCTTTAGCTATTTAAAAATAGCAGATCTACAAGCTCGTAGGTCTGCTATTTTTGAAAAATCGTGAAAATGTGGCCCAAATGTTATATGAATATATTCTTTCACAGCGAAGGTTTTTAACTCAAATCTTTGCTTCTTGGGGGGGGGGGGGGGGGTGTCCCTGGAACAACATATTTTCAGATGGGGGTCGGCGGCCAAATACATATATTTTTTGGGAGTCCTTGACATGAAATTGTTTGAGAACGACTGACTAGAAACTTCAGAAAACTGTCAGGATTTAGAAGGCATTTGTAGAATGGAACTTAGGTCTAAATGGGTTATTACAGTGAGCATATACTGAGACACACAGAGAAAGGTTCAGACCTGCTCGGCCTGGCGGTCCCGAAGGTCCAGGGTGGCCCGGGGCTCCGCCATCACCAGGGGGACCGGGCGCACCCAGAATACCCGGTTCATAAATAATTCTGCTAGGCCCCGGCTCGCCCTTCAAACCTTTTGGGAGAAGAGGGTAAAATCATTAGCGGTGGTGGTTGTTGTGTCCCCTAGAAACGTACAATGAATCACAGCACAATGCCTGGTTGCTTTGTGTTTTATGAATCACACCACAATGCCTGGTTGCTTTGTGTTTTATGAATCGCACCACAATGCCTGGTTGCTTTGTGTTTTATGAATCACACCACAATGCCTGGTTGCTTTGTGTTTTATGAATCACACCACAATGCCTGGTTGCTTTGTGTTTTATGAATCACACCACAATGCCTGGTTGCTTTGTGTTTTATGAATCACACCACAATGCCTGGTTGCTTTGTGTTTTATGAATCACACCACAATGCCTGGTTGCTTTGTGTTTTATGAATCCCACCACAATGCCTGGTTGCTTTTGTGTTTTATGAATCACACCACAATGCCTGGTTGCTTTGTGTTTTATGAATCACACCACAATGCCTGGTTGCTTTGTGTTTTATGAATCACACCACAATGCCTGGTTGCTTTGTGTTTTATGAATCACACCACAATGCCTGGTTGCTTTGTGTTTTATGAATCACACCACAATGCCTGGTTGCTTTTGTGTTTTATGAATCACACCACAATGCCTGGTTGCTTTGTGTTTTATGAATCACACCACAATGCCTGGTTGCTTTGTGTTTTATGAATCACACCACAATGCCTGGTTGCTTTGTGTTTTTGTGTAAGAATTAAGGGCTGTATACGCTGACCGAACAGCTGCGAGTGCTGAAGAGGTCACCTGATGTTTTGGCAGATATTGAGTCGGCACCAGTGTTGTTTTTTATTTTAGTTTTAGTCATAGTCTCTTCAATAGTTTTCATTTAGTCACCTGGAATGTTTTAGTGTTAGTTTTAGTCGACTTAAAAATCTACAGTTGAATTAGTCGATTAAAATGTGTTTTGACAGGCCTTGATATCGTTGCTATGGCAGATTTTACACTTTGGTTGCACGCTGAAAATAGCGCGACGCTACGTTGTGAGCTTGTAGATCTGCTATTTTCAGCATGCAACCTAGCATAAAACTGGATCTCTTGTCCACTATAGTCCCTCCCTAACTGTTTAGTCTAGTTTATATTTGTTGACGAAATTGTCAATACATATAGTCATAGTTTTAGTCATCATAGATTTGTTTTTATTTTGTTTTTATTTAGTTTTAGTCAGTGATAAAGGGTAGTCAACGAACATTTTTCGTCTTAGTTTTAGTCGAAAACAACACTGGTCGGCACACAGTCAAAGTCTCATTAATCAGCTTTATTATTATCAGCTTTAGAAAGGTTTTTTTAAACAGAAATATGGAATTCAGTGCATCCCAACATGAGTTTGAAACTATGACCAAACGACAAAAAAAAACTCCCATACCTATTGGGAGAAATACAACAATGTGCAAATAATACAGCAGCGAGATTTGTGAACTGTAGCGACAAAAGAAGGCTAGCCGATGGAATACAACCACCCTAAGGACTATTACTGTATCTGTACCAAATTGACCGCTAGGCCGACTGTACACTTAAACAGAGCTGCTACTTTTAAACACATCTTAAATCAGAGGTTTTTTGTATGCTATTTAAATAGTCCCAATTTGTCCCAAATTGGGACTATTTAAAATAATTGCTGCTAAAAAAATATGTATATAACGACATAATGTGACATAGCTCTGTTTACAAAATGCTGTACCCCTCTCCAACTGTATATACTTTCCTCATTTTCAACAGTTTTTATTATATTTTGACACTTTGCTTTGGCAATGTAAACGTAAATGTATGTTTTCTCAGGCCAATAAGGCTCCTTTGAATTGGATCCAGTGTCATGTAAGAGATAAACGTATATATGCAAATAAGAACGCCTGCGTAAATCTGCGTTGTTACACCGGCACAGCAACGGTTTGTGTTCTGTTGGCATCAGACCCAGAGCTTTTGGAGATTTGGATCAGAGTAATCTAAGAGATCGATAGATCACAAAAAAAGCAGTGGCAGTGGACAAGACGCACTCTGAGAGACGGAGACCGACATATAGAGAGAGATGTTTTTCTGGACAGTGCCCCTGAACAGAGGAAGGGTGCATCCGAGAAGAGGACCTGCACGGTCATACTTGGTCTCCTGTCCCGCTGTGCCGGTTGGGGACAAAGTTTACTCCTTTGGAGGATACAGTTACATGACGAACATTGACCTGATCGACGTGCAGGTCCTCGACACGGTGACTTTACACTGGACTAAGTTGCCTCCGGCGGCAACCGAGAGTGGAGAACGTCCCCTCGAGGTTCCCTCCATGCGCCGGGGCCACACGGCTGTGCTAATGGAACATACCATCTACATCTGGGGAGGATTCAACTATTACGAAGAGGAGCTCTGCGACACTCTTCACGCATTCGAGGTGGACACCCACGGGTGGTCCAAGCCCACGACATCCGGGACCGCTCCGAAGGCGAGGAGGCACCACTCGGCCTGTGTCTCGGGGAAGGCCATGTATGTACACGGAGGACGCACGGAGGATGCGAGACACACGGGAGACACCAACAAGTTGGACACGGACACAATGGTCTGGTCTGTACTTATCACCAGAGGCCCTCTGCCGTACGTTTCCACACGTGGTCACTCTGCCCACATCATCGGGACAAAGATGTTTCTGGTTGGGGGAGGGGGTCGGGGGAAAGGAGACCATAATATTAAGATCAGAGTGCTTGACACAGAGACCAACGTCTGGCTGAGCACGCCTCCTGCAAAGGTTCACCGAAAAGGACACAGGGATCACGCAGCCTTTGCCTACAACGGGGAGGATCACGCGGCCTTTGCCTACAACGGGGAGCTGTACATATTCGGCGGCGGGTACTTCAACGAGGAAATGTGGAAATTCAACGCCGAGACCCTCTCCTGGACGAAGGTCGAGACCAAGGGGAAATGCTGGCGTCCGATGTACGGCATGTGCCACTGCATGGTGGGAGATCTCGTCGTCCTCTTTGGATACGCGACCCAATCCGCATATGGATACGCGAAACCCATCCTGCAGCTCCTGCACTTGAGTCCTAGCCTGAAGACGCTATGCAAGCAGGCCTTTATCCGCCACGGTCTGGAGAACTCGGGCCTCCCGCATAACATCACGTGGGAACTGGCGGCCATGAAAACGGCGGCGACGGGAGAAAAGAAAACGAAAAGAAAAAGAAAATGGGGCGAGCTAGATAATTAAATAAATAAATTGACGTGTAATTACAGGTGTTGTCCGTCGGGGCCAATCAGGGATTGGCTGACGTAACGAGGGTACGATTGGTGATCGTATGGCTGGGTAATGTATATGTATGTACTGTATGTATGTCGGGGTAAGAATGGTGGTCCCTTATTGGCTGTTGATGGTTGACGTGACTAAGGTACGCTTCAAGGTTGGTATAAGGTCAATAAACGGGTTAAAGGATTTAGAACAGCAGTTCGTTGGTAGCAGTACTTGCTCGCTCTGCTTGCGAAAGGCGCAAGTTGGCACCTCGACAGAGTGCATTTCTAGTTCATGTTTATGGGGTCGGAAGGGCTTGAATTGAAGCCTCTCGCCGCAACGACCATTCTGTCACTGCAGGCTACTGTTCAGTTGCTCTCTCAACTCCACCAACTATATGTCAGGGGGGTATGGGCAACTTTGAAGATGGAGAGGGCCACTATATTTCCACACTCACTCCAGAGGGGCCACATTTCATATTATACTGTCGTAGCAAAAAATAGCTGATCTAAAACGCGTTGCACTGCGATGCGTTTTGAGCTTGTAGAGCAGCTATTTTTTGCTATTATTTGACTTGAAATCCTGAATATTTGTTTTATATTTTTTCAATTGGAATCCTGAAAAGTTTTATTTAATTTCAAATGCCTCTTAATTATAGTTATGTTAACTTTATAAACTAAACACAAATACATTGTTCACACCCGTGTGAACTGAGTGGTGCAACTACACATTTATTGTATGTGATGTCAGTGACGTCACATACTAACCATAGCAACCATGCTCACCCGTACAGGCACAAACACACACGGGTACTAACAAAGCCAGTTGTTGGAGTGGTTTGCACCACTCAAAAAGATGATAGCATTTTAATACTACTCATTAAGCTACAAATTTAGACTGAAGTAATTCAAGCTGGTCATGTTTGCAAATCAATAACATATCAGTATTCTGATATTAACGGGGCTTGCCTCGGGGCTGAGAATCAAGTGCTGCTATGATAGACTTGGCATGACATGGGATCAGATTACTGCAGCAATATATATGGGGAAACAAAGTTTTGTATTTTTTATTTTTGAGTGGTGCAACCACTCCTATAGACAGCTATGTGTGTGGCTGTGTCCCTGGGTCTGTCCCTGTGTCCCTGTGTCCGAGCACGAAAATAGCGTTATAGTGTTTGTGTTCATCACCAAGTGTCACTGTTGCACAGCCTAACACACAGACACACACAGGCCAGGGAGGAGGGCCAGTACAGTACAGTACAGTACAGTATAGTACCACTCACTTTATTTTTTTGAGGGACGCTAGCCCCTCCTATGTCCAGCTTTGTGGGTGCGTGTAAACGCAAACGTTGAAGACGAAGGTGAGGACGCAAATTCTAATTGGCCGAGATTACATCATTGAGATGATGTATGATGGATAAGAGCGCCCCTCACTTCACATGGGTGTGATATTTATATGACCGTAAGATGCCTAAGGGCGAGGGCGAGGTCGCGTGCACGCATCCGCCTCGTTGAGCGCTGGCGCTTTGGCATGGGGGGTCAGATCAACATGGAATGAATTCTGTACTGGCCATATAAGGAGCATGTCTTGAGTGTACAGGGTTTGATGAGGTCAGATCAACATATGGAATGTCAGAACAGGTCAGCTCCATATATGGAGATCTCTTGAGTGTACAAGGTTTGATGAGGGCCGGGCCTTAATTTTTTAGGGCCTGTTGAGAACTCTAGTTTTCACCTGGCTGCCGGGCGCGGCTGCACTCATAACTTTGGGGCGGGCCTGTCTAGAGTTTGAATGGACAATGTATCAGTCAAAAGGGAGACATCGAAGAGGAAGGATGGATGGGGAAGGATCAGAACAGGTTCTAAGGGTTTGAGGTCAGATGTAGAGTTGCTGGCCAATATTGATGACATCAGGGATCTCCATATATCTCCATATATGGGCACGCATGATATGTATACTGTACACTCGCCGTATGCTCAGTGTTATTGAATCGTAAAGATGGAGTGCCGTGATTTGTTTCCACCCGAAAACATGATCATTCGGTTTTCATGTGGACACACCCACCAGTTAATTAAGTATGCCTGGTTTGTTTGCCTGGTGGGTGGTGATGGGTGAACTGAAGCCACACCCACAGCTGTTGTTGTATGATAAAGGGGGAGAGGTTATGGGGAGGAGATTATATTGTGATGTCACTATATCACTGTTTATTTTTTTCCATTGGCACGTTTGACTGTCAAGGTTTCAGTATTCAACATTACACCACTGCTCATGACACACCTGGTGGTCCGGGGAAGCCTTTGTTGCCACGTGTACCAGGGGGGCCAGCGCTGTAGCCAGGGTCTCCAGTGTCTCCTAAAAACGTCACAGTTCACAACAATGGTTTTTGTTCAATAAGCAGAATTAATGTTCTTGAACAAGTACATGTGTCCAAAACGATAAAACTGACTACTCGCCCCCCCCCCCCCCCCCCCCCCCCCCCCCCTCTCTCTTACAATACAGAAATGATTTGAATTAATTAACACAGAACAAGAGTCAGTCCTTGTAGTCTACTGCATCGTTACAGCAAATACATGTGGCTTTTTGCTTAATTAATCTCCCATCAGAGATCTCTGGTATCTATTCTCCCTCCTTGTTGTGCTTTAGCCTAGACTTCCAAGCAATTTTTTTATTGCATATCTCTGCTGTCCGGGGGAAACCTGATAACTCCAAAATGTTAATTTTTCAGGAAATTAAAAATATACGTTTTTAAGGAAATGAATAAAACCTTATATCTTTTTAAACAATGCAATACTGCCTCATCAAAGTTGGTGTTGTGACTTTGGATATTGTCAATTTCTTGCGTGAGAAGGAGAGAGGTGGTGGAGTTTGAGGGTCCAATGGAGTTAAGAGGTTTTGTCCAATGCGTTTTTTTACTACTTTCCATTGGTTCAATATTTTCGAAACAACACACAGACGTAAAGGGTGTTCAATAGCACTGATTTATGGAATGAAATCAAAAACCTCAAAAATGGAGGTTTCCTCCGGACAGCAACAATATTACAATTACAAAATATAAACCACAATGCTATTTGATGGGGACAGATCCTGCTTTTTCCTCTGGGTGAATGGAATGCAGATGACGGTTAACCCATGAGGTAAGACGATAGATTCTTACCTGGGGGTCCTTGGTAGCCAGGTGGACCAGGCTCTCCTCTCGGTCCCGGGCTCCCAGGCCTAGCTCCTGGCCCCTATGGGGATAATGCCAGGTTAAAGATTCATCTTGAAGTCAGTGTTGTTTTTGGCAGCAAATTTAGATTTTAGTTTTAGTCATATAGTCTCTTGAATTTCGAAGTTTTGAATAGGTTTTAGTCACATATGACTAAATGTCATAATATTTTAGTCGACTAAATCTACAGTTGATTTAGTCGACTAAAATGTGTTTTGGCGGACCTCGACGCCGTCGTAATGACTGATTTTACACTGAAAATAGCCAATCTACCATTTCAAGCATGCAAACAAGTGTAAAATGACTAATACTGGATCTGTCCACTAGTCCCTTCCTAACATTTTAGTCTTTAGTTAGTTTTTATTTGTTGACGAAATTGTCAGTATATTTAGTCTTTAGTCACCATAGCTTAGTTTTCATTCAGTTTCCATGTAGTTTTCGTCAGTGAAAAAAGGTAGTCGACGAAAACATTTCGTCTTAGTTTTAGTCGACGAAATCAACACTGCTTGAAGTATACGGTACAGGTTACCAAGACGGAGCTAGAAGTAGTTTGGGACTCTCGGGAGTGGCTTATTGTCTGTATCAGCCTGTAACACGAGGGATTCTGCCCCGTTACAATGCGCTAGACCCGCCCCGGGGAGATGGATTGCTGAGGTGAAGCGCCACACGATCTACCATCAGCTCCCAGTACTTCCCGCACTACTTGCCGCACCCATGCCGTGCTATACTCGCAACGCTGCCCGGGATCGAACCTGTGAACTTGTGGTCCAAAGGCGAGAGCTCTACTGACTGAGCTACCCGGACACACGGAGCTATAGTCCTGATGAATACGTTAGAGCAGTGGTTCTCATAGTGGGGGGGACCAGTGTTTTCGTTGACTAAAACGAAGACGAAAAATATTTGTCGACTGCCTTTTTTCAATGACAAAAACTAAACGGAAACCAAATGAAAGCTAAGCCATGGTGACTAAAACTAAGACTAAATAAGTAAATATATTGACAATTTCATCAACAAATAAAAACTAGACTGTTAGGAAGGGACTAGTGGACAAGAGATCCAGTATAAGTAAAAGAAAAGTAATTTTACACTTGGTTGCATGCTGAAAATCTATCTGATCTATCTGATCTACAAGCTGATCTACAAGCTCACAACGCGTCGCAGTGTGTGTGTGTCACGACTTGGCCTGTTGTAGCGCCACCATGGCGCTGATTTGAAAACTGTCAAGTGGCATTTCTTCCTCAGCCTAGTGGGAATATGCATGCACAGTTTCACCGCAATCGGACGCTGCGTTGAGGAGTTGTGGTGATTTGTACAAAGTGGGCTACTCCTGAAAACTTTGAAGCCAATCATAGCCAATCAGGATGGATTATGAGAAATCAAACAAACCCGTCTTGATCACATGACTATGGAGAGCATGTGTACCGATTTGCGTGAAATTTGGATAAAATCTGAAGGAAATGTTAGAAAATGTGTTTTACATATGTCAGCCTCCTGGTGGCGCTATAAAGAGCAGATGTGAAAAATTCCAGGCAAAGGTTTTTCCTTGGCCTCTAGGGAGTGTGCATACAAAGTTTTACACAGATCCGTGCAGTTAGAGGTAAAAAACCCACTAATTGGCCAGTTATAGCGTTTTTTTGCACAAAGCGGCCTCCTGGTGGCGCTATAAGAGGCCTTTGGGCAGAGGTTCAGCTGTGGCATTCAGGGAGTGTGTGTGCAGAGTATGGCTGCGATCAAGCCAACGGTGCCAGAGATTAGCTGTCCACAGACGGACACACGGACAGACATACACACACACACACACACACACACACACACACACACACACACACACACACACACACACACACACACACACACACACACACACACGGACGGACGGACGGACGGACGGACGGACGGACGGACGGACCGAGTGCAAAACATACTCTCTCCCCATGCCTTCGGCCTGGTGGAGACAATGACTTATACTGGATCTCTTGTCCACTAGTCCCTTCGTAACATTTTAGTCCAGTTTTTATTTGTTGACGAAATTGTCAGTATATTTAGTCTTAGTTTTAGTCATCGTATAAGCGTAGTTTTCATTTAGTTTTCGTCACTGAAAAAAGGTAGTCGACAAACATTTTTCGTCAACAAAGTCAACACAACATTAAATGCTCCAGTACTACAGGAGGTGGAAAGGGTTTCACCACTGTCAGCTGATCAGCTGTCATTTGCGGTATAGCACAGATCCATGTTGAGCATTTACCGTAGTAGTGAATGTCAATATGCTTAAATAGACAGCATAAACTGAACCATTAGGATCGAGTGAAAGCAAAGTTCTTTGTTTACCCAGGGTGAATGGACTAAGCTCGAGATGCTTGTTTACAGCCAGATCCTGCTCATAGAACATTTCATGGTAGGGGTTCAATGCCTTGCTCAAGGGAACTTCAGCGGTGGTAATTTTAACGTGCCGGTCCGGGGATTCGAACTGGCGACCTTCCGATAACAAGACCGTTCGGCCACCGCTGCCTCCTGGAGGGGTATGGCCGTGGGATCCGACTGACTGCTATGCCTGCCCAGAGCCATAGAGTAAGAGAGTTACGCAAACGCCATTCACTTCATGGGGCCAGTCCAATGGCAGCGCTCTTCTACATACTGTAGACTTCTATTGAGAATGGGGACAAATTATTGTCCCCTGGACCGGAAGTAGGCAGAAATGCATTGGATCCAGGCAACAGCCCAGCTTTAATGATCTTAAATCCCTTTTATTCTAGATTGTTTTTTTAGTAATCGTACAACATAAACATTACAGAGACTTTAGTTGTTACTGTACAATACTTTAAAGCAGTTGTCATGTTGCACACATGCTTAAAATACAGTAGCTCTTATTTGCGCCGCCCTCGTTGAAAACAATGTATTTCCAACTCCAACTTCAGGCTGTATGAACAGCGCTCGAGCTCTCGGTTTCTGCCCCCTCAATATCGTAACTCTTCTATTAGAACCCATTTACCGCTACCATTAATCCATCTCTTGATCGCGTACTGCCAGGGTTTTATCGTGCGTGACACTTACTTTGAAGATCCAAATATCCGTAATTCTGTGTTCCTGTGACAAACTGATGTGTGTGGTGTCTTCACCGGTTGTTGTTCTCTCGGTCGATGGTGGATAAAGCCGACCGCGAGTATCACAGCGCCTGCTACAGGCCGTTGAAAACGCTTGTCTGGCCCAGATTCTGTCCCCGCAATGTCGTTTTTGAGATACAGTGGTTTTACTGCAGGGCTTAGAATGGAAGTGGATGCGCTCGCATCTTCAAAATGGCCGGTTGTGTGTTGTGTTGTTGTCCCAGAATATCGTTAGCGGTAGCAAGATCAGCTACCGGTCGAAACAGATCAAAAAGCGATTAAACAATTCAAACCCGAGAAAGCTGTGTTTGGCGTAGAGGTTCTAAAGAATAGGTTCTCGTGTTCCATGTGAATGGCGCTAAATCGGTTAGATGGCTCTGTGCCTGCCTAAACTGCCCCCCAATGCTTTTATCGATATTTTTTTGATCATCCGCTTATTCCCACTCGGCACATCACACCCCTCGCCGATATATATGCACACAGAGTTTTAAGGCCGTTTTGAGGACGCATATACAGTATGTGTCACCTTATAGCTTTTAACCACTTTAACCATCATTTAAAACTTTAGCTGTTGAAAAATAGCAGATCTACTATAAGCCCGTAGATCTTGTAGATCTGCTATTTTTGAAAAAAAATATTGTTTAGTTTGTTGGCTTTTAACCCATTATTATGATCTTTCCTACGATAACTTCAGTTTGCTCATAAATGTGTTTGTTTTTTATTGTCTGTATTTTGTTGCCCACCTATTGTCTGTGATCGTCCTATCGATGAGATGTTCTGTACAGCACTTTGGTACAATGAAAATTGTTTAAATGTGCTTTATAAATAAATGTGTGCACGCTGTGGGTGCTGGCGGCGTGTTTCCTCCTCCGCGTCATCAGTGCCCATACCCAAGGCGGGGTTGGCGAAAGGGCCTTTCTGTGTGGAGTTTGCATGTTCTCCCCGTGTCCCCTAGGCCAGGGTAGGTACCCTCACAAAAAACATGCAGTAATCCTGGTCTCTAAACTGCCTCCCCCTGGCCAGCCGGGGCGCCTGATGGAGGGGAAAGGAACTGGTTGGAATAACGTGTTCCTTCCACGCGTACGTCCAACCAGGGAAACTCCCCCCTGTCAGGTGTAAAGGAGCCACTTGGACACTCAGGCATGAAGGAAGCATGAGTTCAAGTCCGTTGCTCTCCCCATGTCCCCCATATATGGGGACTAGGTTGGCGGAGGGTGTGTAGAGCCCAGGATCACATTAGATAATTGACACAGGGGTGAAAAATGGGTTACAAAATCGTGGGATAAAAGATATATATTAAAAAAATAAATAAATGTGATTTGATTTGATTTAGGGGGGGGGGGGGTTGATGTGACTCACTGGTGTTCCCGGGGGGCCCAGGTCTCCTCTGGGTCCGGCAAAGCCTGGACGTCCCGTCTGGCCTTGGTCCCCTGCGTCCCCCTTTAAAGCTGCTACCGTGGGGGCCGGGGGTCCCCGTGGGCCGGGCCAACCTGCAGCACCGAACACACACACACACACACACACACACACACACACACACACACACACACACACACACACACACACACACACACACACACACACACACACACACACACACCATCACCAAAACACTGATATTATGAGACTCCATGCTTGGTTTACTCAAGTGTAGATTTCGTCGACTGAAACTAAGACGAAAAATGTTCGTCGACTACCTTTTTTCGCTGACGAAAACTAAATGGAAACTAAATGAAAACTAAGCTACGATGACTAAAACTAAGACTAAATATACTGACATCCAGTATAAGTCATTTTACACTTGGTTGCATGCTGAAAATAGCCGATATACAAGCTCACAACACTTGTGAGCTTGTAGATCGGCTATTTTCAGCAAGTGTAAAAATAGTCATTACAACGGCATCAAGGCCCGCCAAAATACATTTTAGTCGACTAAATCAACTGTATATTTAGTCGACTAAAACTAGACTAACACTAACTAAACATTCTAGAATGCTGTGGTTTGCTATACTAAACAGAAATTTGCATGCACAAGAGCCGCCAAAGTAGGTTATCTTCTTTTCTAAAGACTTGTATAGCAGCTAAATAAATAAAATGTCCAACCTGGGACGCCGGGGCTTCCTGGGAAGCCGTGGTCTCCTTTTGGTCCAGGAAGACATCTGTCCACGGGTCCTGGTGGTCCTCTCGCTCCCAGCGGTCCGCGAAGGCCTGGCTGACCTCTGTCTCCCCCCGGTCCAGGATGTCCCGGGACGGACTGACCAGGAGTTCCAGGCTCCCCCTCTGGACCTACAGTACCATATTATACAGGACATAGGAAATGAGTGTTGACTAGGGGTGTAACGATCAGAGTAATATAGTAAGAGAGTGGCGACACTAGCGTTGACTCCCATTTTAACAATGGAATGCGGAAGTGCTCATTCTATCTCAATGGTGTAGTTCCAGCCATAGGAGCAATGTTTGGAACTATAGCCCATAGGCACCCCGCTTTGCGGCGAGATCAAAGCGTGTTGCTACTCTCCTACTCTACACTCTGGTAACGATATATAGTAACTTCATCGAAAAAATGAATTTCAAGAATCAGCCAATGAAACAAACGGTGATATATTGACATCACAATAGAGCGTCGCAGTCCCGCCTCCTACCCTGGACCAGGAAATGACGGTTACGCCGCGGACAAAGCCAACTCGAGTCGTGACAACTCATGACAACACAAACAATATTTTGGACCAAACAAATAATTACAAAGAAGAAAAACAACAAAAAAGTGTAGTAACCTGCCGTTTTTTTCTTCTTTCTAATTATTTGTTTGGTCCAAAATATTGTTTGTGTTGTCATGAGTTGTCACGACTCGAGTTGGCTTTGTCCGCGGCGTAAACGTCTTTAAATAAATACTTTAAGAAATGTCTGAGGAAAATGCATTGGGTTTCATTTCCTGGTCCAGGGTAGGAGGCGGGACTGCGACGCTCTATATCATCCCCCCAAAGGCTATATATTTCCGTGCTCGGACACAGGGACAGACCAAGGGACACAGGGACAAACACACATAGTTGTCTATGACTATAGGAGTGGTTGCACCACTCAAAAACAAAGTTCACCTGGTCTCCCTTCATCACCGCGGTTCCCAGGAGTTCCTCCGAGTACAACTGCAGAAAGAGGTAGGAACTTTGTTCAACAAAATATGAGCAAAGGCACTGACACATAACCTATACATTATTGAATGCCTGCTTCTGATTGGTCAATCGCCGAATTCAGCTGTGTGTTATTTCTGGATAATGACCGCTCCTCTATGTCTAATCAAAGCCTCAGAGCACCTGCTGAACCCCGCTTTTACATTTACGGCTGTTTCCAACATGACAGCCATGTAAACACACACACACACACACACACACACACACACACACACACACACAATGACATTTACGGCTAAACATTGCTCTCAAAAAAGATTTTGAAAACCTTTGAGCGAGAAATAGACGACGCAGTACCCGGAAATGGATTCTATTTGATCAACTCACTTCCTTGGTTTCCGACTGTGCTGCAGCTGGTCAGACGACGGCTATAGTGCGACACTTATGGAATACTTTCATTACCGCGAGCAAGGAAATACCTTGTTTATAGTGTTTTTGGACAATGTATTAATTTATGTAGTAAGTAGCCGTGTATAACAAGCAGGATAATGTATGGCTTGAGTGGTCAATGTTTATATATAAATCACCCTGTCACCAAATTATCCCTTACGTACTGTACGCATCAGGACAGAAAAAGAACAGGACAAAATGCAACGATCAGATCTTAGATGTGATGATCGGATTCTTCACGGCAGTGTTGATTTCGTCGACTAAAACTATGACGAACAATGTTCGTCGACTACCTTTTTTCACTGACAAAAACTAAATGGAAACTAAATGAAAACTAAGCTACGATGACTAAATATATTGACAATTTCGTCAAAAAATAAAAACTAGACTAAAACGTTAGGAAGGGACTAGTGGACAAGAGATCCAGTATAAGTCAATTTACACTTGGTTGCATGCTGAAAATAGCTGATCTACAAGCTCACAACGTGTCGCAGCGTGAGCTTGTAGATCGGCTATTTTCAGCAAGTGTAAAATCAGTCATTACGACTTAGACGATTTTTTGTCGATAATTTAGTCGACTAAAATCCTATGATATTTAGTCGACTAAACTAGACTAACACTAAAACATTCCAGCTGACTAAAATGTGACTAAGACTAAATGAAAACCATTCAAGAGACTACGACTAAAACTAAACTCTAAATGTTGCTGTCAAAATCAACACTGCATGCCTTCACGGCTGTATAGCAGCAACGCAGGGCTGTGTGTTCTTCTTTCTTACCCGTGTCTCCCTTGGGCCCTGGAGGTCCAGGGATCCCATCCAGACCTTGGTTCCCCTTAGGACCTGGGGGGCCAGCAGGACCATGGGAGCCCGGGTTACCTGAGGTTAAGTGGAGAGATGTCAGAGATACAAGACATTTAACTTAAAAAAAACCCCACATCCTTAAAATAACTAAATAAGTACTTCAAGACCCTGTTAGGTTATACTCTTTATGCTTTGGTGTTTAGCCATATTTTCCAGTGTGCTGTTCAATAATAGTGTGCACTTGCACTTCATTTATTTTTTATATTAAAATGATTTATTTGTTATTTGTTGTTATTATTTTTGTCTGGGACCTTGACCTGTTCGCCAACCTTAATGCATGTTCGGACTAACGGGACTTCGGATCTATGGGCAGTCCCCCCTTGACCAGCCCTGTAGATGTTGCTGACTGACTGACTGACTGACTGACTGACTGACTGACTGACTGACTCGCTGACTGACTGACTGAGTGACTGACTGACTGACTGATGACACGAGGGAAAGGGTTTGAAAGAGCCATGCATGCCTGGATGTCCATATGTTCCGGCCGGTCCTTTGAGTCCCGGGGGCCCATCTGAGCCCGGAGGGCCCGCAGAGCCGGGCAGACCTGGATCAGAGAAAGAGACAAAGACAAATATTATGACCTGCCAAAATGTACTGCCACAAAGAAGTGATCTTTTTATGGGTCCCTTTTAGTTTGAATTCAAACCCAAATTCAATGTTTTTTTCCAGTAATTTCATGAAGAAATCCAAGAACAATCTAAGAAATTCCATAAATTAGAAAACAAATTAAACATTTGTTGAAGTAGTTTCACTTGAAGTCGTGAAAATAGCCGATCTATAAGCTTGTAGATCTGCTATTTTCACTAGTTCTATAAGCTTGTAGATCTGCTATTTTCACTAGTTCTATAAGCTTGTAGATCTGCTATTTTCACTAGTTCTATAAGCTTGTAGATCTGCTATTTTCACTAGTTCTATAAGCTTGTAGATCTGCTATTTTCACTAGTTCTATAAGCTTGTAGATCTGCTATTTTCACTAGTTCGGGTCCCGAGAAAACGTCTAAATCTCTCTTTTTTTTGGGTCACGGGCAAAAACGTTTGGGAACTATACTGAGTTAGGGCGTAAGTGTCTTGCTCAGGGACACTTGAACACAATCGGGGCTGGGTGTGCGAACTGGGGGACCTTTTGATTCCATATGTCACAATTCTCATTTCTTCTATCTCCATTATGTTATCAGAGGTGCGTGATTTGGAGTCCCACCAACGTTCTAGGATAGACCCGCCTTGCCATGTGTCTGATTGGCTCCTGGGCAGGCATAGTTGTATTGAGTTTAGGTTTAAGCCAAATTCCAAACACCCCGAATCTCGGCCACTCGCTCACTCACACTCGGTCACTCCAGCGTGGTGGTGTTACGGTGAAATTGGTGACCTGCTGAAATATGTGACAATCGTGTAGAGTAGACGATCACATAATATGTCAGTGTCTGAATGTAAATCGTTGCGTTTGTTTAGTTCAACCTAGCGGTATTCAGGCCACGTATTTAAAGACTTCCATGTAAGTTGTGTGAAGTCAACAAGATGGTCACATTATTTCGTTAGGTCACCAATTTCATCATAATTTGCCATGCTGGAGTGAGCGAGTACGAGTGGCCGAGATTTGGCGTATTGGAATTTGGCTTTAGGGTTAGGTTTAGGCATGGTTGCAAAAACGAGAATCATCAATCACAGCGACTACTGGCCAATCACAGCAGCAGGGTAGTAACCATTATGTCCATCGGGTCCTGGGTTTCCTTTGGCCCCAGGGGCTCCAAGAAGGCCTTGGGGTCCTGTAACGCCAGGGTCTCCTTTGTGGCCCTTCAGCCCGTCGGTACTGCCATGTCCTGGTTCTCCCTGAGCAGCGAGGAGGGGGAGGGGGAGGGTATGCAGGGAGAGAGACAGGTTCATTGTCATCAACAGTGTTGTTTTTGGCAGCACATTTTGATTTTAGTTTTAGTCAGTCTCTTCAATAGTTTTCATCTAGTTTCAGTCACAAATGTCACTTAATACACCTTAAACCTTGAGGATTTTACAGTGTAAGCGTCTTAGCTCAGACAGTTTTTGGGGCTTTTCTGCCTTTATTGTTTGGACCTAGTACCTACGGATGGCTGCAATTCGAAACTGGCCCCCGTAAAATCTGAATCCCCCCCCACCGCCCCCCCCTTTTTCCCCTCACTGTATATGTTTCTTTTCCCTTTTTACCTCCATTATGATGAATTCCTGTACTGTTCTTTGTCTATATAGAAGTGTCTATTTGTACGTCTCTAAATGTTTTGATGAATTGAACATGGTGGACCCTGTTGTAAACAAGTGTAATGCTTAATTGGGTCGTCCACTCACAGTTAACAGCCTTTGTATTGAGTTTGTGCTTGAAATGTACTGTAATTCTGCAAACTGTTAATAAAATTTTCAATCAATCAATCAATCAATCAATTGACAGGATACAGGGGGAGAGAGAGACAATGACACGCAGCAAAGGTCGCCCCTCCCCCTAAGCCTCCCTTCTATGTACAATTTACAATTTAGGCATTTATCAGACGCTCTTAATCCAGAGCGATTTACATTAAGCAAGAACAAAAAAGCATGGGAATACATGACATATATATATAAATGCTTCATTTAACATTTTTGTCCTCACATTTGGAGGTTGTGCTCGCCGCCGTGCATGTTTATATTTTATCATTATCATTATGGAGGGCCTAATATGGCCGCAGGTATCGTATCGTGAGGTATTCCCATTATCGTCCCACCCCTAACCTTCTGTCCGCGCGGTCCGGAAGGTCCATATCCATATCCGTAGCCTGGCTCTCCTTTAGGCCCTTTGTATCCATTCAGACCGGGTCTACCGTCTGGGCCCGGCCCTCCGGCAAAACCCACATCCCCCTTCATCCCCTTCGGACCTGGAGGAAGAAGATTATGCATTATACTTACTGTATCAATACTGCAATATAGAAATACTCTGTTACGTAAGTAAAAGTATATGGAAATAAAAATGTACTTGAGTAAAAGTACAAAAAGTGTCGGTATCAAAATGTACTTAAAGTACCAAAAGTAAAAGTACAGAATGTGCAGAATGTCCTGTTTCAAGTTTTCAAATGTATAATTATTTTTTGAAAATAAGCAGATCTACAAGCTCACAATGCGTCACATCGCGAACACATTGTGAGCTTGTAGATCGGCTATTTTCAAATGGCTGAAATGTATATAGTGTAGTGGAGTGTACAATGTATGTTTTGTAATAATATGCCTACTCAAAATCTACAACGTAACTAGTAACTAAAGTTTTTAAATAAATGTAGTGGAGTAAAAGTACAATAATGGATCTGAGATCTGAGTAGTGGAGTAGAAGTAAAAAGTATTGGAAATACCCAAGTAAAGTAAAACATACCTCACAATTGTACTTAAGCACAGTACTCGAAGGGCCACTTCACCTCTTTTGCAACCAGATCTTAATTTAATGATGTTTGGGAAACAAGAAACACTTTCCTGGGGTTTTTTATGTGGGTAATTTGTGTTTTTAGAAATTTTAGTATTTCAAAGTGTCTGTGATGTCATGGACACTGATCACACTGCTGGATTACTACAATGACCATAATGCTTTGCTGCGCTCACCCCACCTTGTGGAGAGGGAGATAGGGCTGTCTTGAAGTGTTTCCAGACCTGAGCAGACAGCCGCGGACAGAAGAAGCTGTGTTTTACGTCATTTCCGAGTTTTTAGACATGCTGGTGGATGGAAAAGAAGCTCCACCCCCGCGGCTGACTGCCACGACGGACAGATTCCCGGAAACGCTCTCCTCCGCGGCAGTTGAGCTTAATTTCCATCCACCAGCTGTCTAAAAACGACGAAAAGAAGCTGGGAGACAGCCGAAAACGTCCGCGGCTCTTTGGTAAGTGTGGCAACACCTTTACTGAGACATGTAGTCCAGGAAGGAAGTGAGACCAGTGTCCATGACATCACTGGCACTAAAATATCTAAAAACACGTATTACCCACATAAAAAAACCCCAGGAAAGTGTTTCTTGTCTCCCAAACATCATTAAAGTAAGATCTGGTTGCAAACGGGGTGAATTACTGTAAGTGGCTCTTTAAGTAGGCCTGAATCTACATAGTTACTTTTATACCACTGATTTTATGGACTTACTATTTTATGGACTTGCTTGGTTTATGGACTCCGACTGCTTCATTTAACATTTTTGTCCTCACATTTGGAGGTTGTGCATGTTTATAATTTACAACAGTTGAACAATGTGCAGACCTGTCAACCTTGGGAATTTTGTTTTTTGAGTACCAAGAGTCCACCGCGCGCCACTTCGCTTTGTTTGAACGCGGCCATTTCCCCCCCATGCACTCACCTTCACATCGTTTGCTGTCAGGCAGAAACCTTGAATATTTATATTGCACCTTTTTATGGTCTATTTAATTAATGCTCTATGGGTGCTTCGTGGTATGACCATGAGATTCTACCATGACATTTGCAGATCTACAAACTCTGTGAGCTGGTATAGTTCAGCTATTTTCCCTATTTTGGATCTTTTTTATTATTATTTTATTTACATCTTTCAATGAAAAAAAGAGTCGTAGTCCAGGGGCCAAGTCAGATTTTGGTACCACCTAAGGTGACTTAATTTTTGTATTTTTATATACCATCAACAACCTATATAAGGCAAAAAATGTACATTAGTTTTGCACGAAAAACACTGGGCAAGTGGCTATGGCCGAATTTAGGCAAAGGAGTGCATGTTGTTAGTGCAAAACTAATGCTTGCAATGGATTCAGAATCATGAAAAACCCCTAGTTTGACACGTCCAATGCTACTTAAAGCATAAGGAAAATTGGAATTGTTTTTGTTGTTTTTTGCCTTATGTTGTTGATGGTATGGTCACATATAACTGGTGATAACTGACATTAAGCTACTGAATTGGAATAGGTATCATACCAAAATACAATCATTTTACAGTCACCTTAGTGGTACCAAATTTGTGAAAATATCAGTGTTGGCCCCTGCACTAAAGCCCAAAATAGGGACACCAGATTTAAAAGTAGTTACAGTAAGTCTGTCTGTGGGTTTTATTAATATTTAAGTATAGCTTAGTTGTGACTAAATACTAACTACATGTTATCCATCGGCTATTTGTTTTTACATTTAAATAACGGTTTAGGACAGGGTTGCCCGACAGCAATGACAATCAAGTTATTCAACTTATACCACAATCAGCTTTTTATTCTGAGCAATAGAAATGTTGTGATTGATATAATAATGATCAATCTGTAGAAAACCCCACCACTCTATAGGGTGTACCAAAACTCCTGGAGGGGGCGTCAACATTTGTGTCACTTGGTAGCGGCCGCCATACTTGCTGGCTTGTCTGGTTTGTTTACATTGAGCGACTATCCGTGTGCTTGTATACGTTCTTTTTTTAAACTGACCTCACAATGGTGCAGACTTGCTCAGTAAATAAGTGCCACAGCAGGTCGCGTCGAGGAAATGAGCCAGAAAACGGAATTAGATGTTCAGCTTTCCAGCATGGAGACAGCATCAAGGAACCCAGATTGACGAGTTTACAAAAATACGTAGAATGGCTTGGATCGGCGCACGGGCGCAGAGACATAACGTTCAACAAAGTATCTAAGCACAGCCGTGTTTGTTCACAACATTTTCCTTGTCCTTGTAATGTATTTGGGCCCGACGTTCTTTCTATCCATCCTGGTGTTTGTTGTCTCCACCAGGCCGAAGGCATGGGGAGAGAGTATGTTTTGCACTCCGTCCGTCCGTCCGTGTGTCCGTGTGTGTGTGTGTGTGTCCGTGTGTGTGTCCGTCCGTCCTTCCGTCTGTGAACAGCTAATCTCCGGCACCGTTAACCCGGTCGATGCCAAATTTTGCACACACACTCCCTGGATGCCAACGATGAACCTCTGCCCCAAAATGTCCAGAACGGCCTGTTATAGCGCCACCAGGAGGCCGCTTTGTGCAAAACAAGTTTTTGGACAGTACACCTACAGATTTTGTCCAAACATCACGCAAATTGGTACACAGTCTCTCTAGAGCCATTCAACGAAACGGGTCTTCCAGATTTCTCAGACTCCATCCTGATTGGCTAAGATTGGCTTCCAAAGTTCGCAGGAGTGCTCAGTTTCAAACAAAATGCTGCAAATCATGAACACATCGTGTGATTTCCATGAAATTGTGCACGCACATTCCCACTAGGCCGGGGAAGAAATGCCACATGAACATTTTCAACTCAGCCTCATGGTGGCGCTATAACTGGCCAAAAAGTGTTTTTACCTCTAACTGCACGGATCTGTGGATAACGTTGTATGCCAACTCTCTAGAGGCCAAGGAAAAACCTCTGCCTGGAATTTTTCACATCTGCTCTTTATAGCGCCACCAGGAGGCCGACTAGTGTAAAACACATTTTCTAATATTACTCCTTCAGATTTTATCCAAATTTCACGCAAATCGCTCCTAAACATTTTGCCAAACATCACACACACACACTCCTATCCTCCTGGTGGAGACCTGTGCCCAGAAGGGCACTTTTTCTAGTTCACTATGTTATCGCCAAGAACGAGCTCAATATTTACAAAAACATACCACCGTCACTCTATTCTGAGTGATGTGGGCTAGAATTTATTGCCCACGAGAGGGCCGTCCCTAGCTTTTCAGACGCCGCCCTCCTCTTGGTGACGTACACGTTTTCACACGCTATAGCCCAGAGTGGGGTGGAGTAGTAGCCGGTTGCCTTGTTGGCGGTGGGCGGGGGCCACCAATTGGCAGTTTGGCACACCTGGGGACTATATAGGCCTAACTAGAAGCCACAGACAAACAATTTGTCTCTTACTGGAGAGGTGCAGGTAGCACCACAACTACTTTGTGTCTATACCGATGCATTATCGTGAGTTTGCCCATTTCTATTTGCCAGAATTCCCCTACGAATGCCTGATTTCCTAGATTGTTTATGCCTATGTTGTTTGTCGTGTTTGATTATGCCTGATTTATTCCCATTATTGTTTGTTACCCATTTCCTTCTCTTGTCAGTTAAAATCATCAAACATCATTCATCTATGTCATGCCTTTATCCATCTGTGAACTGTGAAGACCGAAATAAATCACTGTGAATCTCAAACTGCCTGGTCTGTGGCCCACTGGTGTAGGAGTGCACAATATATAGCCAGCAGCCTCCATTTACCAGCTAGAATATTTTTCAAATCAATCACTAGAATCAAGTCGATTCATCTCTAAAAACATTTTCATCAGTATCATGCGGCCCTAATGCATATTTATGCATGGGAAGACAACGTACAAGATACGTCCAGATACGTCCAGAGTACAAGTCAGACGTCTGACCTGCTAAACGTTTGCTTCACAGATTGAGGCTGCTGTGCATTCTCTGACCAAGCCCATCATGTTCTTTGCCGCACTTCTGATCTTAATTCCTGGCGGGAACCCCTTTTGGTGTTTCAAGGATTATGTTATACTTTAGCTATTGAAAAATAGCAGATCTACAGATCTACGGCACTCTGCTATTTTTGAAAAATTGTGAAAATGTTGTGCAAATCTTTGAATATAGATTCTTTCAGAGCTCAAATCTTAACTCAAATCTTTGCTTGCAACGCCATATTTTCAGATGTGGGTCGGCAGCCAATTACATATAATTTTCTCCTTGACATGAAATAGTTTCAGAACGACTGACATAGAAACATAGGGTTTTTCAGAAAACTGTTGGGCATTTATAAGGCATTTATAGAATCGTCCTCAGGTCTAAATGGGTTAATAAATCTGCCCCAGTAGTCTTACCTGGCAAGCCTCTGAGTCCTGAGTTTCCTGGATCTCCAGCAGGCCCTGCGCCTCCATTTGAGAACGATGGGTGATCCATACCTGGATCACCAGCAGGACCTGGAGACAGACACGTACACACACAACAATGCAAAGAAAAGCAGTTCCAGAGTGAGAAGGCAGCCAATCGACTGGGATTATACAACAGGCCGTTTCGAGGAAGCAATCGGATTGGTTGAAACAGCATTCTAGCCGTGCTTCAAACCAGCATCATAGAACACCTAATTAAAACAAAGAATTCAGCCGTGTTGTTCTCCCAGATCTCGGTGGCTAGGCTAGCTAGTTTCTTGGGACATTTGTGGTCGTTGGCTTCATCTGTCATTCAAAAATTAGGATTTATTTTCAGCGACTATCTTAGTTTTAAGGGTAACTGTTGTATAATCGCAATATTACACTCGAGGGTGTGCTTTACTGTCATCTTACAGAACTCGCCTTCGGCTCGTTCTTGCAGGTTTTATGTTTCTTGCATTTACCAGGGGGGCCGTAATGGCTGATTTTACACGATCTATCTATTTTCAGCATGCAACCAAGTGTAAAATGATTTGTCTTTTACTTACAGTATACTGGATCTCTTGTCCACTAGTTCCCTCCTTACATTTTAGTTCAGTTTTTATTTGTTGACGAAATTGTCAATATATTTATTTTAGTCATCATAGCTTAGTTTTCATTTAGTTTCCATTTAGTTTTCGTCAGTGAAAATAGGTAGTCGACGAACCTTTTTTTTTTGTCTTTTTTTTGTAATTACATTACAGTGTCGACGAAATCAACACTGTCTCGGGCTAATAAACTGCAGACCCTTGTCGGGTTGGGCCGGGCTGGGCCACAGCTGGGCCCAGGCCAGGCTCAAAGTCTCTATCACAGACCCAGATACGCACGCACGCACGCACGCACGCACGCACGCACGCACGCACGCACCTACCTTTTGTTCCGGTGGTCCCTGGCAGTCCCTGTGCTCCTCTTGGTCCTTTGGGTCCGGGTCTTCCAACATCTCCAAAAGGACCATCGAGACCGAGTGGACCTGCAACAGTGTATATATCCTGTTAGCCTCTTCTTAAGGCCTATACTCATACTCGCTGATAAGCGAGCCCATACATTTGGGTGCCACCGATATTGTCCGATATGGTCCCTTGACCCATTTAGGCCTGACCTCAAAATTTAAAAAAAATCCTTCTAAATCCTCCAGTTTTCTGAAATAAATATTTTCACGATTTTTCAAAAATAGCAGACCCACAAGCTCGTAGCGCGCCACTCGGTGGCGCGCTATGAGCTTGTAGATCTGCTATTTTTCAATAGCTAAATTATAACAATGTTTAAAACACCAAAAGGGGTTCCCGCCCAAAATGGGTTAACTGTCCTTTTGCGCAGATCACGCAAACCTCAGCAAAAAGAAAAGGACAATATCGATGGCCTCCAACTGTACATCCAAACAGAAATCCAATCTGAAGCATTAATTAGCATTAATTAAACAACATTAAACTCACTTTGCCACTCGATTTTCCACTCACCCTCTATAGACTATACTGTACCATCTCATTGAAAGCCCCTTTGGTCTTCAGTGCCTATTCTAAAATGGGTTCTGTTGCATTTACCAGGGGGCCCTGGATGCCCTATCCGACCAAAGGGGAGTGGAGATGGAGTCCCTCGGGGCCCTATGATGCCTGGATCGCCGTCCATTCCTGGTAGCCCCCTGGAACCTTTGTCTCCATCTCGGCCTTTGTCACCTGTGAAGGTATGTGTGGGGAATGATATGGCTTTAATATGAATCGACGAGACGTGACATTGAAATCGACTACCTCTTATCACTAAGTATTATCTAACCATTACAACTAAGCAATGTATTACAGTATGTACATTGTATACTGATCTATTTTTTATTATCCCATTAGTATAAAACTACTCAAAAAAGTTTGGCTCTTGTTTTTCTTTATTTCTCTTTATTATCACCTACACAGTATGCTGCTACAGTACATTGTATATGTAATATGTAACAATAAAGTACAAACTTGAACCTACTACATACATTGTATATATATATATATATATATATATATGCATATCAATATCATGCATATCATATCAAGGCCCATTATTTATTGAGCATTTGAGCCACGGACCACCATTTGATGACATTTAGCCTCTCAGTCCCAAAACGTAAGTAATATTGTATTGTCGTTGTATTGTCATTGTCGTTGGAAGACTCTGTCCACAACTCCATGCTGTATTGATGTGGTACCATTAGGAGAGATCTCAAGAGTTAAAGATCTACCATTTTAGCTGGGGACCACCTGGAACCCCCTCAAGGACCACCTGGTGGTCCCCGGACCACTGGTTGAAAAACCACTGCTCCAGAACATTTCCAGCGAGTCCCCGCTTGGTTCCTGTTTTCTGGTTTTTCAATAATGACCTAATTGACCTTAATCACTAGACTTAACCTTTTCTCCATTTATTCGTTTGATCGATTTAGTCAGGATTAGCTATTTATTTGTCTGTTTTGGTAGCGTGCTAGTGGTCTCACGTGTTAGGTATTTATCCCATGAAGCGCTCTTCAAAAATAAGGGTTGAAAGGGGAAAAACCTTGGCAATACGCGTTAAAGTAATGAATTAATCCTAGCAGGGTTATTTGTCTGTTTTGGTAGCGTACTAGCGCTCTCATGTGTGCGTCAGAGAATTACCTATCGGGCCCGGTGGTCCTGGTGGCCCAGACGGCCCATCTGGTCCATGCCCTGGTGCTCCATCTGGCCCCGGGTCTCCTCCCAGACCTGCAGTATAGTCACAGTGATAGAAGTCTGCTATAAAACTCTATGGATTTACTTCTAGGTACTGCCGTACTGTGCAAAATAAGTATTTCTGCATAATATATAACACTTAACAGCTGCGGCATTTATTCATGGGCAGGATTCCAATTTCAAATATTTTCAACATTTCCCACGATCCGTCTGCTGAATATTAAAATCTGTCTGAAAAGTTAGTGTACGTACATGACATCTGGGTAAATATTCATGTACACAGTTTCCGATGCTGCCCAAAGATTAAAATCTGTGTACAATATTTGACAGTATGATCGTTGGAACTGTCCACAACCGCAGAACTGAACGTGAGATGTTTGTGTAACAGTGTTGATTTTGACAGCAAATTTTGATTTTAGTTTTAGTCATAGTCTCTTGAGTACTTTTCACTTAGTTTTAGTCACATGTTAGTCACCTGGAATATTTTACTGTTAGTCTACTTTTAGTTGACTAAATGTCATACGATTTCAGTCGACTAAATCTACCATTTATTTAGTCGACTAAAATGTATTTTGGCAGGCCTTGATGCCGTCGTAATGACTGATTTTACACTTGCTGAAAATAGCCGATCTACAAGCATGTATATGGGCTATTTTCAGCATGCAACCAAGTGTAAAATGACTTGTCTTTTACTTATACTGGATCTCTTGTCCACTAACCTCGTCTCACCAGGCTTTCCACCTCGGAGGAAAGCCTGGTCTCTGTTCCAAAAGTGCCGTATGATCCGGTCGGGAGCGGATGATATCGTTACGTCATGTTGTACTATGTTTGTAGTCATCAGGCAGGAACAATCAAACGGAACTTCCTTTTCCCTCAAACCGGAAGAATAACAATAAAAGCTCTCGTAGCCTGTAGCTTTTATTGAGAAAAATCAGTTTGAGGGAAAAGGAAGTTCCGGAGGATTGCTGACTACAAAACAATACTACAACATGACATAGCGATATCATCCGCTCCCGACCGGTTCATGAACCCGAAATGGAATGGTGCCCAGGCTAGTTGTCCACTAGTCCCTTCCTAACATTTGAGTCTAGTTCTTATTTGTTGACGAAATTGTCAACATATTTAGTCTTAGTTTTAGTCATCATAGTTTCGTTTTCATTTAGTTTCCGTCAGTGGAAAAAAAGGCAGGCTAGTCGACGGACATTTTGCGTCATAGTATTATTCGACGATATTTAGTCTTAGTTTTAGTCATCATACAGTTGGAGGCCATCGATATTGTCCTTTTCTTTTTGCTGAGGTTTGCGTGATCTGCGCAAAAGGACAGTTAACCCATTTTGGGTGGGAACCCCTTTTGGTGTTTTAAACATTGTTATAATTTAGCTATTGAAAAATAGCAGATCTACAAGCTCATAGCGCGCCACCGAGTGGCGCGCTACGAGCTTGTAGATCTGCTATTTTTGAAAAATCGTGAAAATATTTATTTCAGAAAACTGGAGGATTTAGAAGGATCTTTTAAAATTTTGAGGTCAGGCCTAAATGGGTCAAATGATAAGGGACAATATCGGTGGCAACCAACTGTAGCTTCGTTTTCATTTAGTTTCCAGTTAGTTTCCATCAGTGAAAAAAGGGCAGGCTAGTCGACGAACATTTTTGCGTCATAGTATTATAGTCGACTATACCTGGTGACCCCGGTAAGCCATCTTGGCCCCTGATTCCCTTGGTTCCAGGCAGCCCCGGACCTCCTGTCCCAGGCACACCTGGAGGGCCCGTTTCACCGAGCGGGCCGGGCCGACCGAACCCAGGGTTCCCCTGGTTCCCCTTTTCACCAGGCTGGCCGTTGAGACCTGAAAGAACCGGATATAAGACAGGAAAACAACCATGCATTCAAAATGCGAGTACAATTATTTTTGAGTGGTGCAGCCACTCAAAAAGCAATGTCTGTCCCTATAACTATGTCTGTCTGGTGCCGCGCTACGAGCTTGTAGATCTGCTATTTTTCAATAGCTAAAGCATAACAGAATGCTTAAAACACCTAAAGGGGTTCCCCGACCTGAAATGCGTTAAGCCAAAATAATAAGAGTACTTTTTCCACCACTTGGATTCTTTTTTATTTATTTTTTATTTTTTATCCCACGATTTCGTAACTAATTTTTCACCCCTGTGTCAATTATCTAATGTGATCCTGGGCTCTACACACCCTCCGCCAACCTAGTCCCCATATATGGGGGACATGGGGAGAGCAACGGACTTGAACTCATGCTTCCTTCATGCCTGAGTGTCCAAGTTGCTCCTTTACACCTGACAGGGGGGAGTTTCCCTGGTTGGACGTAGCGCGTGGAAGGAACACGTTATTCCAACCAGTTCCTTTCCCCTCCATCAGGCGCCCCGGGTGGCCAGGGGGAGGCAGTTTAGAGACCAGGATTACTGCATGTTTTTTGTGAGGGTACCTACCCTAGGGGACACGGGGAGAACATGCAAACTCCACACAGAAAGGCCCTTTCGCCAACCCCGCCTCGGGTATGGGCACTGATGACGCGGCGGAGGAGACACGCCGCCAGCACCCACAGCGCCTCGATCGGGAATCGAACCCAGGACCTTCTAGCTGTGAGGCGACAGCACTACCAACTGTGCCACCACTTGGATTCTAATGTGGCTGAAATGTCTTCCCTTGCCTTGCCGACGTGGTTGAAAGACTGACCTGGGGGTCCTGCGTGACCATCTGGCCCCGGGGGTCCCGCTGGTCCTCTGATGTCACCTTTACAGAGGTCCTTATCACCGGGTAGTCCTGGGGGTCCCACGGAGCCTTTATTACCTGCAGACATGCAGACATTATAGCAAGTCAATTACTTTCAAGGGTGTGTGTGTGTGTGTGTGTGTGTGTGTGTGTGTGTGTGTGTGTGTGTGTGTGTGTGTGTGTGTGTGTGTGTGTGTGTGTGTGTGTGTGTGTGTGTGTGTGTGTGTGTGTGTGTGTGTGTGTGTGTGTGTGTGTGTGTTGTAAACACAGCTAATTTATCGCATACCCTGGGGCTTGTAGCATATGAAAAAAAGATATTAACACGTCAATAACTGTGTGTGTGTGTGTGTGTGCTTTTGTGCACGTGCACGTGTGCATATACACAGCTTTTTGATAACATACCCTGGAGCTTGTAGCATATTCAGACATATATTAGCAATTCAATAACTGTGTGTGTGTGTGTGTCTGTGTGTCTGTGTGTGTGTGTGTGTGTGTGTGTGTGTGCGCGTGCGTGCGTGCGTGCGTGCGGTTGCGTGTGTGTGTGTGTGCGCATCTGCAGACATTCATATTTTTTCAAAAGTACCCTTTTCTCCCGGATGCCCAGGACTGCCTGGGAATCCAAAGGCTCCCGGTAGACTGGGAAGACCAGAGTCTCCTTGGGGACCTTCATCTCCATCTGCCCCCGGGGGTCCTGGAGGACCTTTAGGCCCGGCGTAGCCTGGCCCACCATCTCCCTGCCCACCAGAAACAGGATTATTAGTCTTATTACGTAGCCTGGCCCACCATCTCCCTGCCCACCATAAACACTCTTATTAGTCTTATTACGTAGCCTGGCCCACCATCTCCCTGCCCACCAGAAACAGGATTATTACGTGCGCAAGCAGAGCGCGCAAGTACTGTAATTGGCTGCGTATGTCGTTGTTGTCTGTCGGCCAATGGGGGACCTCCATTCTTGACTACGTAACGTAACTACGATACGTGGGTAAGAATGGTGGTCCCTTATATTGGCTGTTGATGGTGACGTAACTAAGGTACGTTTCAGGTTTGATATAAGGTCAATAACGGGTCTAAAGGATTTAGAACTGCAGTTGTAATAGACATTAGTTAGTAGCAGTGCTTGCGTGCTCTGCTTGCGCACAAGTAGGCCAATAAGGCCATGTATGGCCTACGTGTGTGCAAGGCGCAAGCTGGCACCTCGACAGAGTGCATTTCTAGTTGAAACTATTTCATCATTGCCACTGAAATCATTATTGAGAGTGTTGTCCGTTTCTGTCGCTACTGAAACTATCCCCTCGTACAGGTGAGTTCATTGGCAATTGGTATTCCCCATTCATTTTTCCCATAGACATTTCAAAAAGTATTTATTTAAAGACCTGTAAGCCCTCGTACAAAGCCAACAGCCGAGTTGACAAATCCCGAAAAAAAAGTTATTATACCAATATTTAATAAATACCCTTTGTTTTGTGGTTACATTTGTGGGACATTGATGTCCCTTTGGTTAATTTTGTACACTCTCTGACATTACTGGTGTTACTGGGCTGTTGCAAGGTTATTCACTACTGACGCATGCACGCACGCACGCACACACGCACGCATGCACGCGCCCACGCACGCGAGCGAGTCACTTTGGATATCCACTATCCAGTATCCACACAATCTAGACTAGAGGACCGTATGAGCTGTCCGTGGTGCTGAAAGAGGTGAACGTTCTGTGAAATAGAGAGAGATTAAGCACAGGGACAAGGACTCCTGGTTCTTTCAACACTGCGGTCCAGTCCAATTCAGAAGGTGAAGGTTCATTAAATTAAAAGAAGTTTAACAACCAAGTTTAAGTCCCTTTGCAGACATAAAATCTATGATAACACTGTTGAGAATTCAGTTTTTTCTCCCAGATCATTCAATCAATAAGAAACAGTCTAAAAGTATAGGGGTTATCTCTTTTTAAGTGGTGCAACCACTTCCTTAAGTGACTATGTGTGTGGCTGGCTGGGTGGGTGGGTGGGTGGCTGGCTGGGTGGGTGGGTGGGTGGCTGGCTGGGAGGGTGGGTGGGTGCGTCTGAGCACGAAAACAGCATGGTTGTTTTTCACCACCTGTGCGCAACCTAACACACACGCACATATTAACTGTATATATGGTGATTGTGGGTGTGCCAGTACAGTACAGTAAAGTGACAGTACAGTACAGTACAGTACAGTACAGTACAGTACAGTACAGTAGAGGGTACAGTAGAGGGACCCCCACACGGTAACTCTGTCATTTCTCAACCGTTTCGGACGCGGGGCGGCTCGCCGGAATCGGGGCGGCACCCTGGGTGCGTTCCTGTGGGCCTGGAGTGGGCAATGGGAGTAAAAGCTATGATGAAGGATACTAATCCATTTAGGCTTGATGTCGAAATTTAAAAAATGTCTTCTAAATCCTAACAGTTTTCTGAAATACCTGTTTCTATATCAGTGGTGCTCAATATTTCATGTCAAGGACCCCCAGAATTATGTGTAATTGGCCGCAGACCCCCATCTGAAAATATGTTGTTCCAGGGACTCCCCAGAAGCAATGATTTGAGTTCAAAACATTGTCTCTGAAAGAATACATATTCAAAGATTCGCGCCACATTTTTGCTCATACAAGCTCGTAGCGCGGAGCTTGTAGGTCTGCTATTTTTCAATAGCTAAACAGAATGCTTAACCTTTTGGGCGGGAACCCTTTTTGGTGTTAGCATTATGTTATGCTTTAGCTATTGAAAAATAGCAGATCTACAAGCTCATAGCGCGCCACCGAGTGGCGCGCTACGAGCTTGTAGGTCTGCTATTTTTGAAAAATCGAAGAACGACTGACATAGAAACATAGCTTTTTCAGAAAACTGTCAGGATGTGACATTTTTAGAATCTGATCTCAGGTCAAAATGGGTTTTAAAACACCAAAATGGGTTCCCGTACAGAATGGGCTAATATACTAATCATTAATGCCTTGGTTCAATTATGAACAGTACAGGACCAGACTACTGGGAACATATGGGTACCTCACGATACGATATATATCGCGATAGTAGGCCCTCGATAACGATAATAACACGATATTCGATATATTGCGATATTTGCGATATATCGATATATTGTATGAAAATTTCATCAACGATATATCACAATATCTGCAACTACAAAATACTTGGAACTGAAAAAAACGCTATTTTCGTGCTCGGACACAGGGAGGGACACACACATAGCTGTCTATAGGAGTGGTTGCACCACTCAAACACTAAATTAATACTCAATAAACTTTCCCTTTGACTCATACCCTCATCATAATACCTCACAAACACTACCAACTGACCATTATCACTGGTATCATTATAATACCTCACAAACACCACCAACTGACCATTATCACTGGTGTCAGTGGACTTGTCCACTGCTGGGGAAATGCATTCTGCATTTTGTATTCCCACAAAGCTGTTTGGACAAATCACCATCCAGTAATTCAGTACTTCTGGTTGCTGTGGAATGTGCTTTATTTTAGCTATCATTTCCTCCTTTTCTAAACATGTTGTTCATCACTTCATTATGAACAAGATTATTTTATTAAAAAAAAAAAATCTTAATAATCGATATTGATTATTTATTGTGGGATGACGTATCGATAAATATATCGCAATATCGATATTTCAGCACACCCCTAATAGCGGCCCCATGTCTGTGGCTGATCAGTCAGTCTATGAAAGTGATACCCCGTGTGGGTGGAAGTGAAATCCCTTTTGGCTATATGTCGTTTAAAGGCCCCTCAATATGTGAGGTCTATTGGATTTTTACTAGGCATTTTTTGGTGAAAATCTTGGGCCCGCTCCCACAAACAGACTCTAATCTCTCAAGAACATGATTGCGAACTACACTACTGAAACTGTCGGCAGGGGGTTGTATACATTGTTGTTAGTGGGAATGAAAACACAGGCGCCCCACCGGAAGAGGAGGGCCTTAGGCGGACCAAACATCCTGCTATCCACATTCTGTCGGCCGCCACCCTCGGAGGCAAATTCAAAGGAACAGTTTTTTCCTTTTGTTGCCGAAGGGGTTCCCACATTGCCTCTAATGCCATCTTTAAGCCAGTAGTATTCTGTTTTTTTTATCACATGAGCAATCTTTGTTCCTACTCTCTCAACTATGGTCATGAAATGTGGGTCATGACCGAAAGAATAGGGTCACGAATACAAGCGGACAAAATTAGTTTTCTTCATCGGGTGGCTGGCGTCTCCCTTAGAGCAGGGGTTCTCAACCCGTGGGTCGCGACCCCTCGGGGGGTCGCCAAATTATTTTAGGGGGTCCCCAAAATATTTTCAAAAAGAAGAAAAGAAAAAAATATATATATATTTTCACGATTTTTCAAAAATAGCAGACCTACAAGTTCATAGCGCGCCACTCGGTGGCGCGCTATGAGCTTGTAGATCTGCTATTTTTCAATAGCTAAATTATAACAATGCTTAAAACACCAAAAGGGGTTCCCGCCCAAAATGGTTTAAGGTTATTGTAGCAGTCAATTTATATTGGGGGTCGGGAGGGGGCGGGGCGGGGGTCCCGAGACATTGCCAAAGCATTTCCGGGGGTCCCCGGCCAAAAACGTTGAGAACCCCTGCCTTAGAGATGGGGTGAGAAGTTCAGTCACGTGAAAGAGACTCTGGGTAGAGTCGCCTGGAAAGGAGCCAGCTTAGGTGGTTCGGGGCTTCTGGTTAGGATGCCTCTCGAGCGTCTCCCTAGGGAGGTCCTCGAGGCACGTCCCACTGGGAGGAGACCCCCGGGGGGCAGACGAAAGCACATCGATTCACTGGCCCTCGGGATCGTCCCGGGAGGAAGTTATACTAATGTTGCTCTGGAGAGGGAAGTCTGGAGCTCTCTGGTGGAGCTGTTGCCCCCGCGACCCCGAATAAGCGGTTGAAGATGGATGGACGGATGGATGTTTTTATCACATGACTCCCAGAAATAAGCACAATTTGAAGAAGTAGCAGAAGGTATTTTGGACTTTGGCCAAAAAACTGAGATCTTTATATAGATTAGATAGATACAGTAAGACAGCAGCAAAACCAATCTTTTTTTCCACTGCCCTCGGTCGTACTTCTTCTTCACATTTTCTATAGCAACAAGCATTCTGTGTGTAGTTCTGACCTTCTGTCCTTGAGGTCCAGGCTGTCCTTGAACACCGTCTCGGCCAGGAAAGCCTGTCCCTGCTGGGGCACCTAAGAGCCCTGGCTGCCCCTTGTCACCTATAGGACGCGCGCCACACACACGCACACACACACACACACACAAATGAAGCCCATAAATAACTTGCAACTTGAGTTTTATTATATTACTGTACACCACAATTCTTTAAAAGAGGCACCGTTTGTTTGTTTGTCTGCTCAATGCCAGCTGTCTGTTACCTTTTTGCCCTTGAAAGCCTGGCCCTCCAGGGTATGAGACGTCTCCTCTGTCTCCTTTCTGACCAGGAAATCCTGCAGCCCCCGGATGGCCTGGCGTCCCTCGGCTCCCTGGGAAGTGAAGTCCAACCAATGACTGTACTGTAAGTCCACCTGTCAGTGCTTCTGTAACCTTTTTAAAGCCATTTAGACCTGAGGTCGATTCTACATTCTAAATGTCTTCTAAATCCTGACAGTTTTCTGAAAAAAACCTATGTTTCCATGTCAGCGCTTCTCAAACTAGTTCATGTCAAGGACCCCTAGAATTATAAGTAATTGGTCGCCGACCCTCATCTGAAAATATGTTGTTCCAGGGACCCTCCAGAAGCAAAGAGTTAATACAAATGTTTGCGGGGAAAGAATATATCCAAAGATTTGCACAAGTTTTCACAGTTATTCAAAATTAGCAGATCTGCAAGCTCATAGCGCTGCACTCGGTGCCGCGCTATGAGCTTGTAGATCTGCTATTTTTCAACAGCTAAAGTTTAAAATAATGGTTAAACGCTTAAAGTGACACAGATGCATTCCCGTCCTAAATGGGTCCATTTCAAGCATTTAGGCCTCCCTCCTGTTTGCATGCTTTTGTTTTTGCCATGGACCCCATACATACCTTTAGTAAGAGAAATCTATGAAAATCTGGGAACTAAATCGTTACCAAGAAATTTCTTCACCAATGTGTTTCTAAAGGTGTCTAATAACATATACTAAAAGTTTGAAATTCAACTCCCGTGGGAAATTGAGTTATTAGCATAATATGTGACCATACCCATAACATCCTATATAAGGCAAAAAAGTCCAAATTTCATAATTCTTTAAGTAGCATGTGACATATGAAACTAGGGGGTTTTCATGATTCTGAATCCATTCCAAGCATTAGTTTTGCACAAAAAACACTCCTTGGGAGGAAAACGGCATCACAAACGTGATGAGGTCAGCACATTTGGTCAAGTGGATATGGCCTAATTTAGCCCAAGGAGTGTTTTTTGTGCAAAACTAATGCTTGGAATGGATTCAGAATCATGAAAACCCCCTAGTTTCATATGTCACATGCTACTTAAAGAATGATGAAATTTTGACTTTTTTGCCTTATATAGGATGTTAAGGGTATGGTCACATATTATGCTAATAACTCAATTTCCCACAGGAGTTGAATTTCAAACTTTTAGTATATGTTATTAGACACCTTTAGAAACACATGGGTGAAGAAATGTATTGGTAACGATTTAGTTCCCAGATTGGTCAAATACCTGATAAAATGCCCTTACTACTTGGAGAGTATACAGGCAGTGGTGGAAAATGTGCTGAAATGTTTTACTGACCTGAGATCAGATTCTAAAAATGTCTTCTACATCCTGACAGTTTTCTGAAAAAGCTATGTTTCTATGTCAGTGATTCTTCGATTTTTCAAAAATAGCAGACCTACAAGCTCGTAGTGCGCCACTCGGTGGCGCGCTTATATGAGCTTGTAGATCTGCTATTTTTCAATAGCTAAAGCATAACATAATGCTAACACCAAAAGGGGTTCCCGCCCAAAATGGTACATGAATGCTTGCCATCCATCCATACTATACCTGATCTTCCATGTGGGCCTGGTACACCTTTATAGCCATGTGGTCCAGGGTCTGCTGTAGAGTGGATGTGGATGGGCTCGCCTTTCTGGCCTGCCGACGGAGGAGCAAAAGGGGCACATGGACAACATGTATGAAGGAACCCATTTATTTTTTTTCCATTTTGAAAAACATTTTTAAAAGAAAAAAGTCCTTCTGCACACCTACAGTGGACAGGTGCGTCGGACAACTGGAACTGGAGAAGTAGAGAAATGAAGGTCTGAAAAATAGCAGACCTACAAGCTCATAGCGCGGCACTCGGTGCCGCGCTATGAGCTTGTAGATCTGCTATTTTTCAATAGCTAAAGTATAGCATAAATCTTAAAACAAATACCTTCATCAGGCATGCCTCATGAAGGTATGAACGACCGAAACGTTGCTCAATAAATCTAATTCTAAGTGAAGACAGGTGTGCGGGATCCTTTTTACTCTACTTCTCCCCGAAAAAACATTTAAAAAAAAATAGTTCAAAGTGCCGATCTACACAACCACGTGTCGATGTAGATCGGTTAGTAGAACTATTTTAAAAGGTTTTTCAAAATAGTAAAAAGAAAGTTTAGGGATAATCGTTCGGTAAGGGGTGGCGCAAGATAGGGCCCTTTGTGTCTAGTCTATAACGTGTTGACTTTACTGCAGTGGTTCCCAAACCTTTTCATGTGAAGTACCCCCAAATTAACACTAATTAGGCTGCGGACCCCCATTTGAAAAGATACGCTAGGGACCCCCATAAGAGAAGGTTTTTTACGGCTCTAGCGATAGTGATTCTCAACCTGTTGGACCCCCCAGTTTGACATGCATTAGTCTACGGACCCCCATTTAATGGCATTTATTTTCTATCTCTGCATGGGTCCCCATATTGTAAAATCAATGTTAATTTAACTCTGAGAGTGTACAAATGGAACCAAATGCATTGGGTCCATTTGGTTCCTAACTATCATTTAGCTGGGGGACCCCTTGGAACTCCTTCAAGGACCCCTGGGGGTCCCCGGACCCCACTTTGGGATCCACCGCTTTACTGTACCTGGTAATCCTGGGTTGCCTGGAAAACCTGGCACCCCGACGTCTCCCTTATGTCCATGGATTCCAACCGGTCCAACTCCCAGGGGCCCCGGGGATCCATCTGGTCCTGGTAAACCCGGGAATCCCGGTATGCCCGGAAGCCCACGGGCCCCCCCAACACCAGGGAATGTACCGGAATACTGGATAGAGGACATGAACGCATTAAAGACCTGACACCAGATTCTAGAAAATGTCTTCCAATTCCTTTTTTGTGCCGTGCCGTGAAAGAGAATAATAAGATTTGTACACATTTTCACGCTTTTCCAAAAATAGCAGATGTACAAGCTTGTAGCGCGGCACTCAGTGCCGCCATAGGAGCTTGTAGATCTGCTATTTTTCAACGGCTAAAGTTTAAAATAATGGTTAAAGTGGTTAAAAGCTATGGTCTAAATGATGGCAGTGAAAATCCAATAAGACCCTATAGACCCCTCACCGAATCCCCCTTGGGGCCTAGATGACCCTTTGGACCTGGTAACCCGGGGGGTCCGTGGAGGCCGTCAAACCCAGGCCTTCCTGGATTTCCCAGTTCTCCGTTCGCCCCTTTGATCCCAGGGGAATGCATGGAGGCCGAGTCTCCCTTTGGCCCCGGTATGCCTGGAAGTCCTGGTTCTCCGTTGGGACCCTATGGAGAAGTTCCAAGTTCAAATTAAAGGTTAAGGTTGACTTCATTGTTATACAAAAATCACACCCGTGTGAACTGAGTGGTGTAAGATCTTATATAGCCTGTCTGACGTAATGAAATCATGTCTGACGTAATGAAATCACACCCGGGTGAACAGGGTGAACATAGCAACCATGCTCATTTTTTCTGCACAGACTAACAAAGCCAGTTGTAGGCAGAGATGGGCAGTATTTGAAATACATGTATTTGAAATACGTATTTGAAATACTTTTTTGTATTTTGTAATTTGTATTTTGCTGGGATGGAAGAAATGAGATGTATTTTGTATCTAGATACTTTCAGATCTAGTATTTTCTGTATTTCAAATACATAAAATACTTTTTAATGTCATTTTACACAGCCTCAGGTTTAAACTGTAGGGGCAAAACACATAACCTGACTCCGCCAGATGGGGCAGCAGAGAGTACACTGGGTTCCCCCTCCTGCTCCCATCTGGGAACTCTCAGGCAGACTTGATGCCCGGCCACAAAACGGCCTGGCCAATCAGCAGCAGCTAGAGGCGGGATAGCCGCTGCTGATTGGCCAGGCCGTTTGAGGCCTGGCAAGGAACGGTGAGCACAGGGCGGGCGGAGCCGTGGGGGCTTTTTACGTTATTTGCGCAGTGAGTGTAACGCTGCTCAATGGTGAAATCTTCCGCCAACAGCGTACCTTAGTGATCAGAATCAAGGACAGGCCTATCGTAGTAGACATTTCCACCACGTGGAAACGCCCCCCTTTCAAAGTGGGGGGGGGGGGGGGGCGCGGGGGTGTGTATATATATATATATATATATATATATATATATATATATATATATATATATATATATATATATATACACAATTGAGTTTTTTTTTATCCTTGTGTTTGTATCTATAATTTCCAGGGGCTATGCTTAAGTTTGTGACTAAAGCCACAACACAGCCTCCCCACTGGGAGCACTGTTTATACCAGTCAGTCTGTCATACCATCCCTCCCCACTGGGGGCGCTGTTTATACCAGTCTCTCTGTCATACCATCCCTCCCCACTGGGGGCGCTGTTTATACCAGTCAGTCTGTCATACCATCCCTCCCCACTGGGGGCGCTGTTTATACCATCCCTCTACACTGGGGGTGCTGTTTATACCATCCCTCCCCACTGGGGACGCTGTTTATACCAGTCTCTCTGTCATAGCATCCCTCTCCACTGGGGGCACTGTTTATACCAGTCAGTCTGTCATACCATCCCTCCCCACTGGGGGCGCTGTTTATACCAGTCTCTCTGTCATACCATCCCTCCCCACTGGGGGCGCTGTTTATACCAGTCAGTCTGTCATACCATCCCTCCCCACTGGGGGCGCTGTTTATACCATCCCTCTACACTGGGGGTGCTGTTTATACCATCCCTCCCCACTGGGGACGCTGTTTATACCAGTCTCTCTGTCATAGCATCCCTCTCCACTGGGGGCACTGTTTATACCAGTCAGTCTGTCATACCATCCCTCCCCACTGGGGGCGCTGTTTATACCAGTCAGTCTGTCATACCATCCCTCCCCACTGGGGGCGCTGTTTATACCATCCCTCTACACTGGGGGTGCTGTTTATACCATCCCTCCCCACTGGGGACGCTGTTTATACCAGTCTCTCTGTCATAGCATCCCTCTCCACTGGGGGCACTGTTTATACCAGTCAGTCTGTCATACCATCTCTCCCCACTGGGGGCGCTGTTTATACCATCCCTCTACACTGGGGGTGCTGTTTATACCATCCCTCCCCACTGGGGACGCTGTTTATACCAGTCTCTCTGTCATAGCATCCCTCTCCACTAGGGGCACTGTTTATACCAGTCAGTCTGTCATACCATCCCTCCCCACTGGGGGCACTGTTTATACCAGTCTGTCATACCATCCCTCCCCACTGGGGGCACTGTTTATACCAGTCTGTCATACCATCCCTCCCCACTGGGGGTGCTGTTTATACCTGTCTGTCATACCATCCCTCCCCACTGGGGGCGCTGTTTATACCAGTCTGTCATACCATCCCTCTACACCGGGGGCGCTGTTTATACCAGTCAGTCTGTCATACACAGACAGACAGACAGACAGACAGACAGACAGACAGACAGACAGACAGACAGACAGACAGACAGACAGACAGACAGACAATAAATGTTTATACCTTATTCTGCTCTGTTTGTCTACTTAAAACTGTTTTAAACTGTTTCAAAACCCCCCATTTTTTCATGGGGGGCCCCCTTGCTACAATCATGCTTAGGGCCCCTTGGAGGCCAGAATCGGCACTGCATGTGCACATCTTGTTACAGGGGAAGACCGGGGGGTTTTCCAAATCACTGAATGCTCCTTTAATTGATAATCTATTCATCTTAGTCATTAGTATCTTGTTTACTTATCTTGTTTTTTATTGTTGGTTTAAATGTAAATTGGTGGTAGGCCCAATCAATCAATCAATCAATCAATCTCTTTCTACATTTTTCTTGAGGTAGAAGTCAAAGAGGAGTGACAGTGATGAATCAGATGGCCAATCCATTCCTTTGTGGGTCCTGTTTGATACACTTTATATTTTAAGCAAATCAATGTGCTATAGCACATTGATTTGCTTAAAATATAAAGTGTATCATTCTTAATAACCTTCAATGTATTAGACATTCTGACAGGTCATTAATTTAATATTTGGCAATTAATTATGAATTTACTTATCATTATATACATTTTAATGAAAATGTATTTTCATGTATTTTCAAAATACAAAATACGTATTTGTATCTCAAATACATTTCTCAGACCAGTATTTGTATTTTGTATTTAAATACATTCTGTGACCCAGTATTTGTATTTTGTAACAAAATACATTTTCAATGTATTTTGCCCATCTCTGGTTGTAGGAGTGGTTTACACCACTCAAAAACTCATAGAATACGCACGTCACTTGGTAGAGGTGCTGGGGTAAAAAGTAGCATCAGAAAAAGAGACACTCGTCTGCTCAAAAGTTATACTTTATTGACGACGTTTCGAGCCAAGGCTCTTCATCTGACTGGTCAAAACTCAGTGAGTTCAAAACTCAGTGAGTTCAAAACTCAGTGAGTTTTGACCAGATGAAGAGCCTTGGCTCGAAACGTCGTCAATAAAGTATAACTTTTGAGCAGATGAGTGTCTCTTTTTCTGACTTCATTATTATTATATAAGCAAGGGCAACTGTTGTTGGTCAGGTTACGGTACAAAGTGGACGAGCAGAGAGTGCACTGCAAAGCTTCTCAAGAGACAGTTTTTCTTACTGGGAATCCAGGGAAACCTTCTGGTCCTCGTAAGCCCGGATCTCCCTTGGGCCCTGGCCCTTCACTATAACCTGAATGACAAGACACACGGAATGACCATTTCTGGATTGAAGCCCCTTGCATGTTTGCCAATGCTTCCACAATATAGGACACTGGTTTTCAACCCTTTTCATATCAGGGCCTGTTATTTAATCTGCATTTGAGCCATATGGACAACCATTTGATGAGATTTAGCCTCTCAGACCAAAGACTATAAGCATATTTTGTCGACGTTGGATGAGATTTTGTCCGCAATTCCATGCTGTATCGATGTTGTACCATAGTTAAAGATCTATAAAAAGGGTCCATTTGGTTAAAAACCACTGCACTAGGACATGCCTGCAGGGAATGAATGAAAAACAAATGGTAGCAGTAATGTGGACCATATTGTACTGTATTCACAAGGCAGCAGGAAACTGCTGCCTTGTGCACGACACCAGTGTCGTGCACTGAAGATAGCCCATCTACAAGCGTTATATGAGCTTGTAGATCTTCCATTTTTCTGTGTGCGACACTGCAAGCAACTGCAGCATATCAAGCCTTTTATTATTATTAGGGGAATATTATTGTTACCTGGGATGCCCGGGGCACCCGGTGGGCCCGGCTGTCCTGGCAATCCTGTCCCACCACACTCGTAACAGGTGTTCCCCTTCACTCCTGCACGCACACGCACGCACGTGTTAGTTTTACCTTCTCTAAGTGTTGCAGACGCAATATAATCTCTTATAAAAATGTTTGTAGCACTTCGCTATATAATTGACCTTTGCCCTGAAGCAAACCAAAATTATAAAAATTATAATAACTACTATAATAGTCGGCAACGTAAGATTCGACCGATGAGAGATTTAAAGAGAGACCTCCACCTGGCCAGGCCTAGACTGAGCTGTGGAGAGAGACCTCCACCTGGCCAGGCCTAGACTGAGCTTTGGAGAGAGACCTCCACCTGGCCAGGCCTAGACTGAGCTGTGGAGAGAGACCTCCACCTGGCCAGGCCTAGACTGAGCTGTGGAGAGAGACCTCCACCTGGCCAGGCCTAGACTGAGCTGTGGAGAGAGACCTCCACCTGGCCAGGCCTAGACTGAGCTGTGGAGAGAGACCTCCACCTGGCCAGGCCGAGACTGAGCTGTGGAGAGAGACCTCCACCTGGCCAGGCCTAGACTGAGCTCTTGCCTTTGTTTCTATGTATGTAATCGTATTTTCTTTTCTTTTCGGTTTTGTGTTGTGTCAAATGTGTACACTGTATATGTGTTGCATATAAGGCCGCTGGGTCGCAAGACAAATTTCAGTGCAAACTGACAATAAAGTACTATATCATATATATATCATATTAAGTTCACACCTTTCTCCCCAAAGCCTCCATCATATCCGGGCTGGCCTGGTGTCCCCTTCATTCCTTTCATTCCTGGAAGACCCTTTGTGATTCTCCTGCCTGCAAGAATCATCATGATCAAAACAGTTCTGATTGGCAATACAAAAAAAGAACACATAGGTGGATATTTAAAGAGGATTGAATACCTACTGTATGCTGAGTTTACAGTGGTGCAAAGTAACTAAGTACATTTACTTAAGTACTGTACTTAACACATGGAGCGAGCCATACACGTTCAAATTCGATTAAGAAATCCCCCCACTTTAATGCCATTCCCCTGTATGTTCGTTTAAGAGTGATACTGTACTGTTACTGTACGCCTCATTTAAACTCACCCGACGCCTCAAAACCGGCATCCATCTTGGAACGAACGGGTTCCAAGATGGATGGCAAAAAAAGGCAAATAACCAAAATAACGATCATCCGTGCTCCATAGAGTCCCATAATGGCCGCGATCTTTAGCAGCGTTTATCTCGGAATTGAAGCTCAGATGAGAAGATACAGTATGAGATGAAGTACTCTCGCGTTGCTCAGGGTTAGCAGATTTGCGTATTTCATGCTAGTTTAGGACCGTTTTGAGCGACGGACCTGGATACTTCCGGTTCAAGAGCCGCGTCACAGGACCCACGGTTTTGTAGTTTTTTTTGTAGATTTTGACTGCCGCAGGTAAAATGGTGCCCGTAGAAACTCCTGGTTTTCAAAGTGTTAAGTACAATTTTGAGGAATGTGTACTTTACTCAAGTATTTCCAACTTCCAATACTTGTACTTCTACTCCACTACACAAACAGTGCGGTTTGCAATCTGTGTGGTTTTGAAGACATTCGCTGAGTGCCCGGCGGACTCGTATGCGAATAAATCTACAGTTGGGTGCCACCGATATTGTCCCTTATCATTTGACCCATTTAGGCCTGACCTCAACATTTTAAAAAATCCTTCTAAATCCTCCAGTTTTCTGAAATAAATATTTTCACGATTTTTCAAAAATAGCAGACCTACAAGCTCGTAGCGCGCCACTCGGTGGCGCGCTATGAGCTTGTAGATCTGCTATTTTTCAATAGCTAAATTATAACATAATGTTTAAAACACCAAAAGGGGTTCCCGCCCCAAAATGGGTTAACTGTCCTTTTGCGCAGATCACGCAAACCTCAGCAAAAAGAAAAGGACAATATCGATGGCCTCCAACTGTATGCGAATAAAGCTAGAACAGCGAGAGCACTGAACAACCTCGCCAGGGACGTGCACACATAGACGTCAAAGGGGCCCTGCAGCCCCTGCCCTTTTACGCCGTCTGTAAAACAACTGCCCTCTCCAGACCACGAATGCAGCTATTTACTACATGGTGAAAGAAATGCAAAATTCCCCTCCTCTCCTTTCCATGCCATATACCGGAAAGGCGGCATTCAGTAGAATTGCTTGGTTTTTTTCCGAAGTCTCCTGAACTCGAAATCCATGTCGTTACACATGCCGCATCTCCAGTAGATAGAGTGCTGGGTTGTGCTCTGAAAATAGCTGATCTACAAGCTCTCTTGTGAGCTTGTAGATCTGCTATTTTTGTCCAAAAGCGTTTTAATTGGAAAAGGTTACATGCATTTCTTGACACAGCTGTATGGTGTTGGTACAGTAATTACCTCTGTCTTCAGGTGGTCCGGGTGGTCCGGGATCCCCAGCAAGTCCTGCATTTCCAGGGTCCCCGTCCAGCCCTGGGGTCCCAGCGTACACAGGTCCTGGCTCCCCATCGTCCCCCTTAGGGCCCGGAAAGCCAGGCGGACCAGGAGTGCCCGGCACATGTGACCCATGAGGTACCCCAGCTGTTGTGGCAGACATGAATCAGACAGTGGTGTTGATTTGGACTGGCAAATTTAGATTTATGGTCTCTTGAATTTGAATTCCAAACATAAAATGTCTTGCCTTTCAGTTCTATACTCTTGTCCACTAGTCCCTCTCTAACATTTTACTCGTCAGTTTTAGTCATCATAGCTTAGTTCTTATTTTGTTTTTATTCCGTTTTCGTCAGTGAAAGAAGGTAGCCGACGAACATTTTTCATCATAGTTTTAGTCAACGAAATGAGAGAGAGAGAGAGACTCACTGGGTCCAACATGTCTAGCTGAGGTCAACATACAGTACTGGTTATATTTTTCTACAAACATTGATAAGCCCATGGGATCATTAAAGTCTAACAATAAATCAGATGTCTCACCTGGGAGCCCTTTGGGACCGGGAAATCCAACAGGACCTAGTAAAACAAACAAAGATTAGTATTAATGTTATTAATAGCACATACATTAAATTTAACTAAAAGACAACACAATTAAAGGGGTCAGTGTATGGCCATGACATGACATGAGACACAAGTTATAAGCCGTATTCCACGACATCAAGATTCAAGAGGTCACTCATTCAAGTACAAGCAGCACCAGACCGCCAGACTGCTAAAAATATAATACTGGACATAAAAAAAAAAGATAACAGTTTTAAGAAAAGACCGGGTAAACCTTGCAGTGGGGAGTACAGAATATGAAGGTGGAAAACAGTGGTTCCCAAACTCTTTAGCACCCTGGGATCCAAACTACTGAAAATATCAATCTAGAAGCTCACAATGCGACGTGTTGCTTGTAGATCTGTTATTTGCAGAGTTTTTTTGAATGAAGTTTCTTTGATGAAAAGGACTTATTTTTTGGGGGGAGTTGACACACTGAGCATGCTAGTATATGTCCAAAGTACAATGTGTGCTATATATATATGACATTACAATTTACAATTTAGGCATTTAGCAGACGCTCTTAATCCAGAGCGATTTACATTAAGCAAGAACAAAAAGCATGGGAATACATCACATATATAAAAAGCATTTATCAAGCTAAGAACGTAACTAGAACATATCTATATAATGACACTATACATATAAGCTATACATATATATTATACTATGCTGTACTGTTATTGTGCTGTCTACATGACATGCTATAAGTCTGTTTCAAATGCTATCTAAGTCTAAAAAGTGCTGTCTAAGGGGGTAGGATAAGTGCTATGGGCCATGGTGGAGTCTGAAAAGGTGGGTTTTCAAACTACGGCGGAAGATCGGGAGTGAGTATGATTGTATGAGTATGATTGTATGTTTGACAGTGATATCCTCACTGCTGAACACTACCAGTAAGATGCCTGAGGGTGAGAAGCGTGCACTGGCCATATATGGAGCGTGTCTTAAGTGTACAGGGTTTGATGAGGTCAGATCAACATACGGAATGTCAGAACAGGTCAGCTCCATATATGGAGATCTTAGGGTGGCAGCGGGGGCAGTGTCTTGAGTCTACAGGGTTAGATGAGGGCACAGGTAGGGCCGGGACTTCATTTTCTGGCCTGTTGAGAACTCTAGTTTTCGCCGGCTGCCGGGCACGGCTGCACAAATAACTTTGGGGCGGGCCCGTCTAGAGTTTAAATGGACAGGTATCAGTCAAAAGGAAGATATCGAAGAGGAAGGATGGAGGGGGAAGGATAAACATGTGGAATGTCAGAACAGGTTCTGACATATATCCATATACTAATATTGATGACATCAGGGATCTCCATATATGGGCTTAATTGCGACTATTGCGATATTGAGAACCGCACGATTCCAGAGTTAATAATAATAATCTATGATTGAGCCATTTGTGCCACCTTTCCTTCTAGTCACCCTACCTTGACGTCCGGCGACCCCCGTCTGTCCTGGATGACCATGGTCGCCACGGTAGCCTTTGATGGATCCAGACACACCGATCACCTGTAGAGAACACACGATGGTACGGGTCAAACTGATTCCCCAACTATCACATCTTGTAGCTGGGGACCTATGGGAACTAGCCTGAAAATAGCCAGACAAATCTGCCACAGGGGGAAAATAAAACATGTGGATATTGGTCTGGCACTCCTCAGTTTGAATTACATTTAGCTCACCCCAGGGTTGTGGGCAGTGTTGATTTCGTCGACTAATGCTAAGCCGAAAAATGTTGTCGACTACCTTTTTTCACTGGCGAAAACGAAATGGAAACTAAATGAAAACTAAGCTATGATGACTAAAACTAAGACTAAATATATTGACAATATATTGACTAGTGGACAAGAGTATAAGACACTCATTTTACACTTGGTTTCATTCTGAAAATAGCCGATCTACAAGCTCACAACGCGTCGCAGCACGACACCTTCCCCAAACCCTAACCTCACAGGAAGCCACGGGGGATTTTTAACCCGCAGTACGGATTAGTTTTAACCCGCCACGCATGTCGGGGAGCCACGGGTGATTTTCAACCCGCAGCACGGGGTTTGTCTGTCTAACGACTGCAGGACTGTTGGTGCTGTGACGTCGGAATCCTAACCGCACCTTGGAAATAAATCTTCCACGCCGGAGTTCCAGACTAGTATCTACGCAGTGACATACCAGGCTATAGAGCGCCGCAGTCCCGCCCCCTTGAGAGATCCGGAAAAGAAATCCCTGTTCATTTTCCTCATAGACTTTTCAGAAAGTATTTATTTAAAGACGTTTACGCCGCGGAAAAAGCCAGCTCTTGTCGTGACAAATCATGACAATAAACACAATGTTTTGGGCTGAAGAAATAATTAGAAAGTAGAAAAAAAACGGCAGGTTACAACACTTTTTTTGTTGTTTTTCTTCTTTGTAATTATTTGTTTGGTCCAAAATATTGTGTTCATTGTCATGATTTGTCACGACTCGAGTTGGCTTCGTACGACGCTTAAAAGGTCTTTAAATAAATACTTTTTGAAATGTCTATGGGAAAAATGCATTGGGATTCATTTCCTGGGCCTGGCATGGTCATGAAAGGGGGCGGGACTGTGACACTCTATATGGGAACCCCCCAAAAGACCTGTGACCCCCCCCCCCCCCCCCCCCCGGACCCCACGTTGAGAACCAGGGCACTATAGACTACAGCCTTGGCTCTACCAACGTTGTGCAAAAGCTGACATTAAACTAATCGAATCAACACAAAACAACATAAAACTAATAGCATCAGTAGCGGTTGATATTCAAATCAATATGCCATGCATGCATAGAGGAAGACAATAGGACTCACCTCTCCAGGACGACCATGGGGACCTCGGTCACCCTTCCCTCCCTATATGGATCAGAGAACAAGTATACTGTAGCACTGCATGGAACACTCTTTACGTTGACAGTAAACTTAAGCTGATGAATATAATGCAGTGTCTGTCTGGTAGTAACTACCATAGACATATAAACGTAGACGCCCTTTCCGGCTCTGGAGCGTATGTGCTCAAGGGAGGGCAAAACTTGCGAAGCCCCGCGGAAGCATGAGCGTGCGTCACAGAGAGCGCATGTTCGGGTCTGTAAGTCCCGGGAAAAGATGCGCTATGATTGGCCAGTAATCACTTGAGTGGCAGCGTGACGTAACGTGCCTTCCACACTTCCGGCGTACTTCCTCCCCCAGTGTAAATTCTTCCGCCCCTCCTTCAACACACATCGCTCCAACCAACTGCAGCGGCCAATGAGGCATCTATTTTTGAGTGGTGCAACCACTCCAACAAACGGCAATGTCCGTGTCCGTGTGTCCGTGTGTTACATATGTGACTATGTCACTATGTCACTATGAGCACGAGTACCAATGACTACCACAAGTGGCGCTGTTGTGCCAGAAACGGAGAGAGAGAGATAGTGCTGCTGAAATTGGAACGATACAGAGAAGAAATTGGAACGATACAGAGAAGAAATTGGAACGATACAAATTGGAACGATACAAATTGGAACGATACAGAGAAGAAATTGGAACGATACAAATTGGAACGATACAGAGAACCAATAGAGGGGAGTTGCACCACTCAGTTCACACGGGTGTGATTTCTTTAAATATCTATGGTAACTACTGCATGTAACGATACCGTAAATCGTTTGAAATCGATTCAAACTGGTGACAATTTAAATCGTGGTTAAATCGCAATTTGATAATTGAGGGTGTGTAAAAAAAAGAAGAAAATATATATAGAGAGAATTGATTAAAAAATTAGTTTCAGTCAAACATAATAATTTAAAAAAAAAAGACTTCACCAGTCATTTGTCTGGAAAATAATTTTGTGCTTAAAAAAATCGCATCGTGAACCTAGACCTAGTATCGTCATCGTGATTCGAATCGTATGGCGAGTTGAGTGAATCGCTACATGCCTAGCAGTAAAAGCTTACTGACCCGGTCTCCTGCTGTTCCTGGGTATCCCGAATAACCTCTCGGACCAGGCCAACCCTAGAGAGACGTGCACACACACACACACACACACACACACATTGCAAAGATGCATAGTTACACACATCAATGCACACCGACATTATACTGCGGTGGTACGCATACACACACATTCATTTTTTTTACATACACTTTTTCCAGGTGGTCCAATGTCTCCGTCCTTCCCAGGCTTTCCCTGTACACAAGTGAGAGAGGCCATTTGAATTATCGTGCAATTGTTAAAAAAATGATTTGCTTTCAGAATGAATAAGAGGTGAACACTGTCATTACTGTCATTAATGATGTCATTATTGTATCTGTTGTGCCCACGTTTTTGTTTTGTTTTGTCCACTGTTTACCCTTCGTTTCGTATTTTATTTGTATTTATTTTTTGTTATTTATTTTGTATTATTCCCTTCCCTCTGTTTTCTTTTTCACCTCCCGTCATTGTTTTTCATTATCTTGTACATTGGACGAGAAAATTGATTTAATTTAAGCAACAAGAATGGAATACCGATGTATAATTATCATGAACACTGTAACTGGAAACGAACGGACTAAAACGAACTGAAACTACTCAAAGAGGGTTCCCTTACCCACCTGGAACTGTACGACCCGTAACACAATGAAAGTTAATGATAGAAATGTAACAAATGACTTGTAACAATTACAAAATGTACTGTGATGCCCAACATGACCCACCTGTTCACCAAAAAAAAAAAAAAAAAAAAAAAGTAATCAGTAATTCAGTTAATTTACAGAAAAATGTATACGCAGTAGCCGTGCAATGGAGTCTGCACAGAATACTGTATGTAGTGTACAGTGCATTTGGACGGTGATATGATTGTGTTGTATTTCTCTTGAAAGGAAACAATGAAATGGGGTTAAACGGTAAACTGTATGCTATGATTTTTGTATTCTTTCCAGTTTTTTATGTGTTTACGAGGTGACAGTACTTCATTAGACCCCTTGGTGTGGTTGTTATGTGCAATGATGTCTTCCCTTTGTGTTTAGGGTTTCTTCCTGAAGGCTGAAACCTTGACAGTCAAACGTGCCGATGCCACCGAGCCAAAAACGGTGATATAGCGACATCACAATATCATCCCCTCCCTATAAACCCCTCCCTCTTTATCATACAACAACAGCTGTTGGGTGCGGCTTCAGTTCAGGTGGATCACCACCCATCACCACGCACCAGGCAAACCAGGCAAACTGGTGGGCGTGTCCACATAATAATTTTAACAAATACTGTTCACTTTTTTAATTCTTCCTCCCTATAAAATAATAACACCTGATGATCATGTTCTAGGGTGGGAAAAAAATCACGGCACTCCATCTTTAAAAAGGTATATTCAGTGATTTGACTTAATTCAAATATCATTTATTTTTTATTTTTTTCTGGATAATCCTCCCTACTATAGAGTGTGCTGACCATATAAGGAAATCCTCCCTGTCCCCAGTGAGCCCCTGGGGTCAAAAAACCCTAGTTTCAGTTTAGGTGGCGGGTGGCAAAGCCTTCATCCAATCAGGATGAGAGGAGCCTTCCTCCAATCATGATCGACTGGGGGCGGGCCTTGGTGCACATGCTGTTGGCCTGTTGCACTTCCCCCCACTGTAGAGCGTGCATGTGCACATTTTGTTACCGTGGCGGACTGGGTGGTTTTCCAAATCACCCAAATCACTGAATGCTTCTTTAAGGATATATACAGTACATCCATATCGGGTTCACTGTGGACCGATTACTCAACCTAAGGCAGAGACGCTATCGGCGGAATTGTCGCTCCGGAACATCCGACAAATAGTATTTCCCCCCGGATACGATATTATTCCGACCAATCACAACACTTGTTTCATTCACGGAGAATGTAAACTGATTTGTAAAGGCATCAACGTCATTTCCTTTGAGCGGTATACTTCCGCCAAAATCCCACAACTTCCGCCCCCAAAACAAATGATAGCCTCTAAACATCTTAGGTCTTGCCCAGCGTGAATTGGACAACTGACTGCTCAGTTGTTGCTAGGTCAACTCGGCTATCATTGGATCGTTAGTTCACGCACGCACGCACGCAAGCACGCACGCACTAGGGCATTAAGCAACTAGTCGACTAGTTTACTAGTCGACTAGTAAATCCACTAGTCGATCTTGTTGGTTTATTTTTTTTATTTTATTTCTTTTTCCCGATTGTGTAGGCCTCAAGATCAGGTAGATTATAGTTATAGTCACCATGTACACCGTTTTTCAATGTACAAATATTTATTTCCAAAAAATATATATATATATTTTTTTACTTTATTTTATTTTTTTTACATAATAGGTAGTTAAACAACTAGTCGACTAGTCGACTAGTAAACTAGGCAACTAGTCAACTAGTAAAAATGACTAGAAGTGAATGCCCTAGCACGCACGCACGCACGCATGCACGCACGCACGCACAGAAGAGCTAGCAGAAGTCTTTAATGGCAACAGATTGTCCACGTGCAAATGTCTCCACTCTAGATACATTTCAAATAAAATGTCAACACCAGTATAGAGCAGGCCATCATGAGGCTGAAAAATCAATCCAGAGGGAAGTACAATACTGTATGTCTGGCCCTGCTGGATGGATCGGACGCACTTGTCTTTATCGATGATATGTCGGATGACGACAGCAGTAGGATGAATTCCGAAGCTTACATAAACATCTTGTCTGGATGGATTTGAGGTAAGCGATGCAAATGCACATTGGCAACTTTCTGTCCCTCGTTCCGGGCTGGCATGACATTAATCCATTCTGTACAGGAACCCCTTTTGGTGTTCTAAGCATTATGTTATACTTTAGCTATTGAAAAATAGCAGATCTACAAGCTCATAGCGCGCCACTCGGTGGCGCGCTATGAGCTTGTAGGTCTGCTATTTTTGAAAAATCGTGAAAATGTGGCACAAATTTGGAATATATATATTCTTTCAGAGCGAACATTTTTAGGTCCCTGGAACAACATATTTGTTCGGGGGTCGGCGGCCAATTACATATGATTCTGGGGGTCCTTGACATGAAAATGTTTGAGAACGATACATAGGGTTTTTCAGAAAACTGTCAGAATTTTGAAGACATTTGTAGAATCGTCCTCGGGTCTAAATGGGTTAAAACGACTTTGTCATCATAGAAAGTGGGTTTGTTGTCTCTGTGATGTCGGGGACCGCTTGAACATCCAAAGACATCTAATGAGTCACTGCTAATACCATTGTGCATTGCCCTTTCTGAAATCCTCCTCGCTGCTGTCACGGTGCTACCATTTGCTCGGCGTTACACAACTGTCTTATCTTTAAGTGGAATCAAACCGAGTTTTACCTCAGGGCCTTCGGTTCCTTTGTCTCCCTTTGTTCCCGGAGACTGGTAGCCGGAACCAGGGTCACCCTTGGGATTCACAAGAGGAACAATAGTCAGGAAGACGGGCAGATCAAATGAAAATCGGGACACTTCTGGGTTTGTGACTCAATTTATACAGCAGCGGTGGCAGCTCAAAAGGCTTATTTCCTGCTTGTTACTGGTTTGCAACTTTTTGAAGAAAAACTTACAATTGATCCCTTGCAGCCTTTCAGTCCTATATCACCTGTGTCTCCTTTAACCCCCTGTGTGTGTGTGTGGAAAACAAAGCAAAAGATTATGATTATTAAGTCTCATCAAATCTCAATCCATTTCATGTCAGACACAGATCCGTCCTAGGGCATGTTCCTAATATTTTAAGACTAGCTTTGCCAAATGTTAGATCTTTAGCTAAGGGAACGACATTTTCTTATCAGAGCTGTCGGGGAAGGAGGTGGAGTAGCTGCCTTTAATGATGTACATTACAGTATTTCAGTAGGAAGGAGGTGGAGTATAGCTGCCTTTAATGATGTACATTACAGTATTTCAGTAGGAAGGAGGTGGAGTAGCTGCCTTTAATGATGTACATTACAGTATTTCAGTAGGAAGGAGGTGGAGTAGCTGCCTTTAATGATGTACATTACAGTATTTCAGTACGAGCAGCATCTTTTGAATACCTTTCTGTTACAATGTTCATCTTGAGTTCTACACGGTAACTGCGGCCGTAGAGTTACACCGTTTTTTTTAAAACCCTTGCACATTGTGTTGGAAACCTGCTAACACTTTTGATGTTAGCGGGTCAAATGTGATCACCCGTGATATAAATCAGCCCAACATACTAAATGAATACTGCATTTTCATATTCAATTCACCCCCACCTCATAGCTGACTTGTTATGCATTGCTATCCAGGTAATCACTATTTCAAATATTATTTTGTGTATAGGCCGGGATTCTGTATTGCCATGCTTTTTGTCATTGCTTTTTGTCGCTCTGGATTAAGAGCATCTGCTAAATGCCTAAATTGCAAATGTATTCATGTTTCAATATACGTACTGTAGCACTCGTTTTCAATTATGAAAAAATGTAAATTCACTCATTACATTTCCTATAATGCAGACAATGGATAATGACGGTATCTGGCAATAATAGACTAATAGAGAGCGTCGCAGTCCTGCCCCCTTTCATGACGACGGAAATAATTCCCCATGCATTTTTCCCATAGACATTTCAAAAAGTATTTATTTAAAGATCTGTAAGCCTCGAACAAAGCCAACTCGGATCGTGACAAATCATGACGGCAAACACAATATTTTGGGCCGAACAAAAAATTACAAAGGAGAAAAACAACAAAAAAAGTGTGAAACGTTCTTTCTAATTATTTGTTCAGCCCAAAACATTGTTATGAGTTAATTGTCACGATCCGAGTGGGCTTTGTCCGAGGTTATTTCCTGGGCCTGTCGTCGTCATGAAAGGGGGCGGGACTGCGGCGGGCTATTAGAACACACTTCCAAAACTAAATTACTTTTTTTATTTTGTATTTTATTTGATATAATTATTAACAATAGTGACACCTATGGTGCTACGGGTCAAAATTGACAGGAAAGAAGGTAAAGACTGTCTGAGTGTCTGTCTTAGCTATTTAACTTGTTGATGGGTTCTCTGAAGTTCTCTGTGACTCTGCTTTGTCTGCAAGTTCGGGGGTAGGTGTGGGACGGTATGATGACTTTTGTACATAACTGTATTCCATTTGTTGCAATACATGGTTAAATCTCTTCATGACATACAAGTATTAACAACATTAACAAAAATGTTGTGTGAACAGAGTGGTGCATACATATGTATACTATGTATACATGTGACTGTGTGACTATGAGTACCAGTAGGGGCAAAAGTGGCGCTGTTGTGCCAGAAACAGAGAGAGATAGTGCTGCACTGTTGCCTACTAATAGTTAACATAGGTTAACACATAGTTAACATAGGTTAACACATAGGTTAACACGGACATTGCTGTTCCTTGGAGTGGTTGCACCACTCAAAAAAAGTTAAGTCACCACAACAATAATTACAAAAGTATGACTTGGCAAACATTACTGAGTCAGAGTTTAAGGCCATTGACAACAAAACAATTTCCACTACAACACCTCCATATGCTGCCCTGATGCTCTGCCCACTAGCTTTCTAAAAACTGTTCAGCTCAATTTCCTGAAGGCTTTGAAAACTGCAGTTAAGCCTCTATTAAAAAGTCTAACCCAGATGCTTCTGTTATTAGCAACTACATCTCTATTAAATCTAAAAACTTCCTACTGTGAAGAACAAAATTCGTAACTTTCTGACCTCAAATGAATACTTTGATATATTCCAACCTGTATCTTGTCCACATTACAGCATCAGTTTCGGATCATCTGGGAACGGAACTGTTAGTTATTGTGACTAAGAATCTGAGCCTTGCACCAACATGACTACTTTTAAATTCAGGCTGATTTTATTTAAAAAAATCACACCCGTGTGAAGTGACAGGCACGTTCGGAAATAGCGCACTGAGCGCACTGTGCAATGCAAACTAATAGGCGGGTGCGCTCCGGTGCGGTATTTCCGAAAGCGCCTGTAAAATAGACACTTTTGCTCAGACACTATGACGTAAAATTCTCCATTCATTGTCAATGGGAATTTAATGTTTGTGTAGGACAAAGTTTGTGGACAGACACCAAAAGCTGGATATAGGAGGGGCTAGCGCCCCTCAAAAGAAATTAAAAAAAATATATATATATATTTCAGCTCAGACCTTTGTTTGTTTGTTTTTTTCATTTCTGCATTTCTCTATTCTTATAAAATTCCTTTTGACTTTGAATGCCTTTGTGATTTTGTATTCCTCGTGTGTAAAGCACCTTGAATTGCCTTGAAAGTAATTTGTCATCTGTTCTTTTTTACAAATCTGCTCCTCCAAAGTTCAGTCTTTCTGCTACACAGTTTTTACGCACCTTTAATTGGATGGCACCCGATTGGTACTCCTTGATGTGTCCGGGTGGTCCCGGGGGTCCCGGGGGCCCTCCTCTGCCCTGTGAGTGCAGGTAAGAAGATAGAACAGTTTGTGGGACGCAGTGGTGAAAAGTAACTTTTACTTAAGTACTGTACTTAAGTACAATTTTGAGATATTTGTACTTTACTTGAGTATTTCCAATTTCCAGTACTTTTACTTCTACTCCACTACATCTCGGAGCCAAAACTTTTTACTTTTACTTCACTACAATTATTTGAAAACTTGAGTTACTAGTTACTTTGGCGATTTACATTTTGATTAGAAAACAACCCTATACATTTCGGCCATTTGAAAATAGACCATCTAGATCAGCTATTTTCAATAGATTTTCTACACATTTTGAACTTGTGAAATGGGACATTCTGCAATATGAATTACTTTTAGTACTTTAAGTACATTTTGATGCCGATACTTTTGTACTTTTACTCAAGTACATTTTCAATTCCGTACTTTTACTTGTTATGTAGTAGTTCTAAATTGCAGTAGTTCTAAATTGCAGTATTGGTACTTTTACTTAAGTAAAACAATTGAGTACTTTTTCCACCACTGGTGGGACGTCACAAACATCATCTTCAATATAATTATGTGTACTAAAAATGAATTAAAAATAAAAAACATGTTAGAAAATAATTACCGTTGAACCCCAGGGTCCAGTATAAGCATTGCTGCCTCCTTGGCCCTGCGAGAGAAATCTTTATCAGAATACAGAATACTCCTTTCTGGGGTTGGGGGGGTGGGGGGGGTTGTTTTTGCTGTTTTTTGTCTTCTTTTTTTTTTTTTTTTTTTGTCTTGTCTTGTTTAAAAAAAAAGAAAATCTTGATTCTGTAATTCATTGTTTTAAATGATGATGTCTGTATTATCATTAAATAAATCTTTAAAAAAAAGAATACAGAATACTACATAATCTTTTACACATACTTTAAGCATTATAAACTAAGTGGAGGTCCCATCTCGTTCTAGGCGACCTGACGTTTCGGTGGCCACCTTATCACCTAAAACTAGTATGACGTTTCGGTGGCCACCTTATCACCTAAAACTAGTATGACGTTTCGGTGGCCACCTTATCACCTAAAACTAGTATGACGTTTCGGTGGCCACCTTATCACCTAAAACTAGTATGAATAGTAATTTCATCCACTAGTTGACCTTGTTGGTACTAGTTGATAAAAAAAAGAAAAGAAAAATCCTCGTTTTTGTAGGCCTCAAGATCAGCTAGAATGCTATATTATAGTCAACAATGTACAGAGTTTTTAAATGTACAAATATTATTAAAAAGTAGTAAACTAGGCAACCAGTCAACTAGTAAAAATCACTAGAAGTGAAAGCCCTGTGTGTGCGTGTGTTTGTGTGTGTGTGTGTGTGTGTGTGTGTGTGTGTGTGTGTGTGTGTGTGTGTGTCTGCCTTGTCGCTTGTTTTTGTACTAGACACCGACCGCTTTGTTGCTCTTGCAAAAATAATACCCAAAATAGGGACACCATGGGAGTGGTTTTAATGCTCAGGCAGCCACCGGAGGCACACAATCCTATTCTTACCTTAGCCCCCGAAGGTCCTGGATTGCCAGGGAATCCCTGTCCAGAAACAATGAAATATTATGCATTATACCATCACAACTTGACGACGGTTTCAGCCTTGTGTGTCAAAATATGGAGTTGGAACAACTGAGGTTTCGGGAGGTTTGACCAAGCAGACGACGACCAAACGCAACTTCACCAGCCATTGAACAACTGCCACCCGTGCCAACCACTCATCAACGTCGCTCAAAATCCCGAGGCCCCCCTGCAAGGAGGAGGGTGGGGCCCTTTCACCACAGTGTAGCCTATAACAGAGGTTCCCAAATGGACCCTTATGGGTCTGTAACTCTGAGAGTGTACAAATGGAACCAAATGGACCATTTGTACACTCTCAGAGTTAAATTAACATTGATTTTACAAACATAAATTGGGGGTCCCAGAGATAGAAATGCAATGAAATGGGGGGGTCCGTAGCCTAAATGCATGTAAAACTGGGGGTCCTGGTTGAGAATCACTGCTAGAGCCGTAAAAATCTTCTCTCATGGGGGGTCCCTGGCATGTCTTTTCAAATGGGGGTCCGCAGGCTAATTGGTGTCAATTTGGGGGTCCTTGACATGAAAAAGTTTGGGAACCACTGGCCTATAACATCACGGAAGACTCACATCTTCTACGTTACATAATATGCCCCCCCCCCCTAGAACCTAATCACACTGCCGTCCATGTCCCGTGCTCTTGACCATCTAAGCCTCACACTAAACGCTTGCGTGTGGTGATGATGACCTTGGATGATCACGCCGGCTCCCCCAATGCCACTCGTGCCCCTGACCATCAATAAGCCGCACGCTACACGCTTGCACACAGTGATGACCTTATAGTTGTTCATGCCGGCACCTCTAATGGCAGTCTCCACCGACCATGACCATCTTAAGCCGCACACTCCACGCTTGCGCGCGGTGATGACCTTAGGTGATCATGCCGGCACCTTTAATGGCATCCCCCGCCCTTGGCCATCTAAGCCGCACACTCCACACCTCCTCTGCATCCTTGGCCGTTAAATGTATGCCGCACGTTCCATGCTATACGCATGCGACGCGCCCATGTTTATTCAATAAACAACCCTAAACTCTATTTTGTCTAAAGCTCTTGTCTTTCCTAGTGAAACGTCGTCGTTGACTCACCATTCGGCCACGTGGTCCTGGCTCCCCTGGGAATCCGCTCTCTCCAGGGAAACCCGGGAGGCCCTGTAATAAAACGGTAGGTTCATCTCCGTGTTCATCTATAGCTGTTAAAAGACATTTTTTTTAAATGAGATTCTAATCGGTATAGTTACAGGGTCTCCATCTCTCCCAGGCATCCCAAATGGTCCTTTTATTGCGGTCAGTGAGATTTGGGATTCACCCTATAGAAAAATAAATAGATAGATTGAATTGCAGTGGTTATATACCATATTATATAGCACATTTAAATAACAACAAAGTTGTACCAAAGTGCAAGTTACAAAATTAAAATCTTCATTTAAAAACTGCCATGTCATTGTCTATTCACAACTTTGGCTGATGTATATTACAAAAACGAATACCATCCTCCAGAACCAGGAGCTGCGCTACACTATGCGAGAAGTCAAAGCGTAGTCCATCTATCACTTTCTATAAAGGTCAGGTCACAACAATGTACAACTTCACATGCAGCTTTCGTTTAGCTCTCAACTATGATTTATGAATTGTTGCTTTTAGCAGCAGCAAAAATATCAAAGACAGCAATTGTCATAGTCATTGCAGTCACCACCCCATTTTGTTAAAGACTCGTCGGAAATCACTGCAACAAAGCATGTCCTAAATTGATACACATGTTGTGCGCGCTTTGCATTGCGCTTTGCCAGGTGAATTAGGCTATTTGTTGAATTTGATTCTCGATGAGGCAGAGACCATTGCATTTGCAAAATAAAATGACAAAAATGACCTGAAAGATCACGCTTCGCCAAATAAAATGGCCAATACAGGCATGGGCCGCCATTACCACCAGTATGGTCTTAATTCTTAAATTCAGTGCTTCATTAAAAAGGGAGTGATAAGAAGATTATGCAATAGTGCATTATGATGACGTGGAGGAGGATGTTGCTGGAGAAGATAATGATAATATCCATCATCCTCATTGTCTCCACCAGGCCGAAGGCATGGGGAGAGAGTATGTTTTGCACTCCGTCCGTGTGTGTGAGTCCGTCCGTCCGTCTGTTACCAGCTAATCTCCGGCACCGTTAACCGGGTCGATGCCACATTTTGCAAACGCACTCCCTGGATGCCAAACGATGAACATCTGCCCCAAATCTTCCAGAGCGGCCTGTTATAGCGCCAGCAGGAGGCCGACTTTTGAAAAACACATTTTTTGATATTACTCCTCCAGATTCTGTCCAAAACTCCCGCAAATTGTTACACACTATCTCTATAGTCATGTGTTCAAGATGGATCCGTCCGGTATTTCATATTCCATCCTAATTGGCTAAAATTGGCTTTCAAAGTTTGCAGGATTTACCCATTTTGAACAAAAAGCCTCAAATCATGAATCATGAAGAAATGGCACCCTTTTCACATTGGCCTATTTCTAGCGCCACCAGGAGGCCACAACCTCACCTGCCCTGGTGGAGACCTGTGCCCCGAGGGGCACTTTATCTAGTTGTGATTCTAATTATGGGAATTCCGTGTCAGATTACTGGTGCATGAAATTAAACATCAAGTTCACTCCTCGATATAAGCCTATATAAGAATTAGCTTTGAGGACAGATTTAACGCAGTTATGGGATTGGGGGAACAGAGTTGATGAAGTTTTCATGCGTGTACATTACAGTACACACGTAGTTTCCATGTGTACTGCAGTGGTGGACAAAGTACTACTGGTCAAATATTACGCCACTACAAGTGAAAGTTCCTCAGTCAAACTCTTACCTTTGGTCCATGTGGTCCTGGTGCACCCTGGAAAAAAATAAATAAATAACATTTTCAATGATGAACAGTACTGTTAATTTCTCAGCACAATCCTTGTGCCTTTTGAATACTAGGAGGGCACGTCGACACCCTTTGGGCATAAACTTATAATTGGCGTAAACTTGTGATGTCTAAATGACTATAAAAGTTAATAATAATCTTTATTGTCCCGAAGGATATTTGTCTTCACAGCCTGTTCATACACCCACGTCAAAAACTAGAGATGGGATTTATGGCTCTTTGAAGGGAGCCGGATCTCTGGGATCCGTTCCTTTCAGAGAGTTGTTCAAAAGACTGGCTCTTTTGAACGACGTTCCCGATGGGTGCGGGGGGGGGGAACTCTGTCTACCCAGTGTCCCCCCAGTACCTCCCCAGTGCCCAGTGTCGCCCCCAGTGCCTCCCCAGTGTCCCCCCCAGTGTATCCTGCTTAGGGCGCCAGCTTGCTCATGACCGGCCCTGGTTGAAACCCCCCTGCCCCCCTCCTCCTCTAAAAAGGAACGGCTCCCTACTGTGAACCGGATCCCATCGTTCTTTTCAAAGAGCCGTTCAAATGATCCGACTCGTTCACGAACGTCACATCTAAAAACAACACATTAGCACATTAACACCAAGACAAAGCAAAAACATGAGGTCCCCACAGTGGACAGAACCATCCTATCGGCGGGGCAGTTTGTTTAATGCCGCGATGGCTGAGGGAACAACACTTAACCCATTCTAGGCGGGAACCCCTGTTGGTGTTTTAACTAAGCATTATGTTGTACTTTATCTATTAAAAAAATAGCAGATCTACAAGCTCATCGAGTGGCGCGCTACGAGCTTGTAGGTCTGCAATTTTTTTTAAATTGTGAAAATGTCTAATTAAATGGGTTAATAATAACCCAGGAAGTGTAAAGAACATGTAACACACTAAGTGTCCATTTCTGCAACCAAAGTTGATGTAAACTGTAGGCATGAAATATTTTTTGCATTGATAATTAGTTATAGTATAGTCATGCTAAACCTGGGTTTTTTTGTTTCTTACCATTGGTCCATCTCTTCCTGCTAACCCTGGTAATCCAGGAATTCCATCTTCTCCCTAAAAAGATTATAAGGGAAAAGCACAATTTGGCTGAGCAGTGACTTTCACGTAACCGTATCTTCATGACAGTAATAGTAAGATTTATGTAAAGGTTTCTCTTTTGGATTTACATTTTATGGTATTTTCAAAAAGGTCATTATTTGTCCTTTTTTCCCTTCTCCTTTGATATGACCAATCAGCTCACTCAGTCAAGCACTCAAAACTACCCTATATTGAACTATAGTGTGTGTAAAGCTACCATAACTATACAAATACATTCATGTCAATCATCTTATATCTGTTGCTTCTGTGCTCTGCGATCGGTTCAAATCACACAATTAATGAGTGAAGATCTGCCTCTTTTTCCTACTGGAATCGTCACTGATCAAACATGAATACAACATTTTTCACTTTCTCAAAATGACTTGAGGCCTGCAGTTCAATACAATCACTACTTCCGGGAGCACAACAGTTAAATTATTATAGTTCAATATGGCTTCAACAGCTAGTGTTACAGTACAGTACAGTACAGTACAGTACAGTACAGTACAGTACAGTACAGTACAGTACAGTACAGTACAGTACAGTACAGTACAGTACAGTACAGTACAGTGCTGTAGATGCTCAATGTGTTACAGTATCATATCTTACATCTGTTCCATTGCATCCAGGGGCTCCTAGCAACCCCGGTGGCCCCTGCAATCCTGGGATACCCTGTTGAAAGATATCAATATACATTATCCAGTATAGGCATATATACTGTATCTAATATACTGCATTGCTGTCGGGAGTAAACAGCCATTTTAAATCAGTGCTGATAGTAAAAAGTGCTTCGGACAAAACCTCTTAACTCTTAATTGGACCCTCTAATTGTCTGCTAAAAGTTTAAAACTCCACCACCTCTCCCCCTAGCTCTCATGCAAGCAAATTGACAATCTATGAAGTCACAACACCAACTTTGATGAGGCAGTAATATTGCTTTGTTTTGGTTTGGTTTGTCTTGGTTTCTTCATTTCCTGAAAAGTTTATATTTTCAGGAATATATATACAGTATATTATATTTTTTATTTTTACATTTTGGAGTTAGGTCTCTTCCCGACAGCAGAGATATATAGGCATATGACACATGCACAATCATCAAACTATTTATAGCACATTTCATACAGCAAGTGCATGCAACGCAATGTGATTTCAATATGTATAAATTGAAATACATAAAAACATAAATGAAAGAAAATAAAACTAAGGTCCATAACAGAAAGAATGCTTCTCCATAACAGTTAAGAGACCAGAAGAACCAGAGGATGTAACCGTCCTGCTGTGCTAAAAGACATCTCGTTCGTGTCTAGGGCTCAATCAGCCAAGGTCAATGAGGCCGCTGACCCCATGTGATGATTTGAAGGCAGGGCATTAATCAATGATGTGTTCAACAGTCTGTGGTTTTTTCCGGCACTCATATCTCATATAACTAGACAGGTGCATTGCTATTTGGGGATTTAAAAACCTTGCAAGTACACCAGACAGGAGAGCATTACAGTAATTATGTCTGCTAATAATAAAACCATGAATTAAACTGTAGAAACAGGCAGGTTTGGTCGTCCGGGCGGACGGACAAACGAGCGCACACACACACACACACACATACACACACGCATACAGTATGCATGCACACACACACACACACACACACACGCATACAGTACGCACGCACGCACGCACGCACGCACGCACGCACGCACGCACGCGCGCACACACGCGCGCACACACAGTAGAGGAAATTGACACCTACTGGTAAACCCAGAGACCCAGCAAATCCTTCTTTACCCTGAGGTCCCTGTGATGATGATGATGAAACAGCAAGGTTATGGCAGTGTTTTATATACTACCGTACATACAGTACATACATGGACAAAATAAATCATACTAAACAATAACATATCAACGCATTCTGATTTAAGCATGCTAATAAACATAACTACATACATGCAACACAAAAAACAGGTTACAATACCCGACTGCCTTTTGGCCCCACGGGTCCATCGTAGCCACTGTTACCCTGTGAAAGACAACAGTCTCTTATCATTACGTAATATTAACACTGGGAGAAAGAGCTATCACAGCCAGTATAATATAAGTATAGAGCGTCGCAGTCCCGCCCCCTCGAGAGAGACCCAGAAAATAATTCCCTGTTAATTTTCCTCATAGACTTTTCAAAAAGTATTTATTTAAAGACTTTTACGTTGCGGACAAAGCCAACCCTTCTCGTGACAAATCATGACAATAAACACAATGCTTTCTAACAAATAATTACACTTTTTTTTGTTGTTTTTATTCTTTGTAATTATTTGCTTGGTCCAAAATATTGTGTTTGTTGTCATGAATTGTCACGACTCGAGTTGGCTTTGTACGTAAAAGGTCTTTAAATAAATACTTTTTGAAATGTCTATGGGAAAAATGCATTGGGAATTATTTCCTGGGCCTGGCGTCATCATGAAAGTGGGCGGGACTGCGACGCTCTATTGTAGTCAAGTGTTACAACTAGGGTTGTCCCGATCCGATCACGTGATCGGAAATCAGGGGCCGATCACGTCATTTTTAAATGACTGGAATCGGATCGGGAGCAAAAAAACCTGATCGGGACATCCCTAGTATCAATATTATATCCATATCATGATATTAGACTGGATATTGTCTGTGATTTTGGATATTGTTCTATTGTGATATAGGCCATAAGTGTTCTATAAAAATATAAATAATGGATCGGGAAAAATCGGTATCGGCAGATACTGAAAATCAAAACGATCGGAATCGGATCTGGAGAAAAAAAAAACGTGATCGGGACATCCCTAGTTACAACATCAATGTTAATACTGTATGTCATAGAGAAATAGTCATGGGTGTGTTTAAATAAATAAACATAAATTAGACCAATCATCAGAGTCACAAGTCACAAGTCTGTCTTCTGTCTGTACGTCTGTAATGCGCGTAACTCGAGAACCGTTCGCCCCACCGTCTTCAAATTCGACACGCGCGTTCCACACCACCGCAGGGAGTGCAGTGCCCGGTGTCGAGTCAGTCGGACCCACGGTTATCCAGAACTGCCACAAAAGGCCTCTGCCTGGGCTCTGGACGTGATCACCCCTACAGTATAGGCCTATTCTGACATCTGCATAAACTCCATATTTGGGCATGCCTGACAAGAACTCCATACTGTATATGGGTGTCATCCTTAGTATTTGTGTAAGTGTACGTGCAATATGACATACCGGTATTCCCAGGACACAACAAGAGCTTTAAAGAAGTGTGAACTTAAAAGTCTGGTGACTTTAAAAAACGAAAAGGTTTTTGTAATTTGTCAATATATATTTGTTTGTTTTCTGAGCTCAATTGCACCCAAAGAACCTGCATTTTTAACATTCATTAGATTTTCTGTGAACTGGGGTTTTCCGGCTCAAACAATCTGATTTGCCTGTGGACTGTGATGTCCACAAATCCCATGTATGACATACTGTAACAATTTGCCAGCAGATGTCACTGTTCAGGGATTTTGCCTGTTTTCATTGCAGCTCAAAAGGCTTCAGAACACACCGAGAAAACCCCAGACCACAGAAAGTCCACTGAATGTTCAAAGTTCAGGTTGTGTGGGTGTAGTCGAGGTATTAAAACCTAAACGAAACGAAACATTAAAACTAAATGAAAATGAATGTCATGATGAAAGCTTTAAGACCTTCTAACCTTTGGTCCCATTGGCCCAGCATGACCCTCTGTTCCTGGATGTCCCTCTGGCCCGGGGAGGCCTTTTCCTCCTGGAAAACCTTTATCTCCCTGTGTGTGTTAGTCAAGTCAGAAAGACACGCACACGCACACACACACACACACACACACACACACACACACACACACACACACACACACACACACACACACACACACACACACACACACACACGTTTACTTAATTGCATGATTGGAATCGTGCAACACGTTATGAGCTTGAGCTTCACTCCTCCAGCCAGGTAGCCATGTCAAGAACCACGCTAGCAATCCAATATTAATTCAAGTGCAAATGGACAACCTGACAACCTCCCAAGAGTTCAAATTAAAACATAAAACATATTTTACGTTGTAGGTAGCCTTGGTCTATGGCTGTAATAGTCAGCTAACATTGATATTGTTATTAATTGTTAGCTGTCTTCCTCGCTGTGTTCCTTGGTATACTCTTATTTCACAATATTACTGTATTGTAACATTCTAACACTGAGAAAAGGTCAATGTTGCTTATTGTAAATCATAACTTTGACCACTTACTCTGCTCCCCTTTACTCCTGGACAGTGGCACCTCGACCGCCCCGTACACTCACACTATCAAAACATAATATCAAACACATTCATTACAAAACAACACTTGGCTGTAGATTATAGCCATGAAACCTTTCTAATATTGTTATGAAGCCTTTACTATGTGCAATGCTGGAACATTCTGGGTTAATAATATATTAGTGGAGCAGATTAATGACGGAATCGTTCACTTTGTGACGCATGCATGACACTTGGCACAAATACTCTCTGAGGGCCACTCTTATGGAAAAGGCGCTGGCCACTCAAAATTGGCCAGTTTTTCAACATGGCCCTTTTGGCCAAGTCAATTGTATGCAACAAAAAAATGTTTCTTTCTTTTTCTTGTCTTTTTTTGTATATTTCATTCAAAAATGTATTTATTAATCTTTTCTTTCCCACAAATGGCAGATCTACAAGCTCACAATGATGTGACACATTTTGTGAGTAGTTCAGTTATTTCCTAAGCCAGTGCGTTTTCAACCAGTGGTCCGGGGACCACCAGTGGTCCTTGAGGGCGTTCCGCAGGTGGACCCCTGCAGCTAAAGGATGGAGAGTTGGTAACCAAATGGACCCAATCCAATCCACTTTATTTATAAAGCACATTTTACAACTCAAAGTGCTGTACAGAAGAATAAAACTAAATACACTGTAGCTAAACACAGAGAACAGCAAACACAATAAAACAATACAAAACGGAGATACAAAATAAAACATTGGATATTTAACTCTTGAGAGTGTAAAATGAAACCAGGTCCATTTGGTTTCATTTTACACTCAAGAGTTAAATTATTGTTAAACATCTGGCATTACGTATAAGTCTACACAACTTAGAGAATGTAGAATAATTGTTATTTTGATCACGATATTCAAAGTCTTGGGTCTGAGAGGCTAAATGTCATAAAATGGTGGTCCGTGGCTGAAATGGCGAATAAATAATACAAAAAGGGTTGAAAACCACTGTTTTAAACCATTTTGAATAGGGCTTTAAAGTGGTTAAGCCTGTGTCACTATAAGCTACAGTAGGTCAGTCATCTGTAGTGGTCATGAATGTCCACTAGATGGGGCTGTATCACATTCCTAGAATTCCCTTTAGTTTAGAACCACCTGAGTGGCAGGACTGAAAACTATCAGGGAGGATTTTTTGTTCCTTTTTGGACCTCTTCCACCAAACACCATCACTGCAATAAACAGATTATAGCATTAGTCAAAACCCGACAAAACAAAACCACTTGAGGATTATTGTATAATGTCACTCCAGGACAGATGGGACACAACGCTAACACAATACGCTAATGTTTTCTATTTTCAAAGGAGTAATCTAAATAATTAAACGAAACAAGCCATTAACTTCCAAATGCAAGCCAGATTTAGGGCCAGGCGGGGTTACAAGTTATGTTTTATTATGTGATTTGTCAGAGGTCTACTTATATTTACTGTACTCCTGTCTGTTCAAAGAATTATCTGACTAACGGTTGGCTGGATTTTCATGAAACTAATGAGTGGGAATGATCCAGTGGTGTAAAAAGTACTCAATTGTTTTACTTAAGTAAAAGTACCAATACTGTAATTTAGAACTACTTTGTTACAAGTAAAAGTACGGTATTGAAAATGTAGTTGAGTAAAAATACAAAAGTATTTTGTAGTTAATGTATGTTTTTTGGAAATACTCAAGTAAAGTACAAATACCTCAAAATTGTACTTAAGTACAGTACTTAAGTAAAAGTACTTAGTTACTTTCCACCACTGGAATGATCACTTTGCTGCCCTGAATAGATGACTCACTTTTGAGTCGCAAAGGTCAGGGTCACACAGTCACGGTTAAACCTTTATAAATCAATTAGACAATACATAAGATGTAATAAATGAATAACACATTCATTTAGAAATTATTAAAATGTAAATAAAAATGAATCGTCATAAGGTGGTACAGTATCTCAGGAATGGAGATACAATGTAGACAACATGTAATCAAGTAACGTAATCCTTTGCAAGTAAGAATTCAGTTTGTCTGTCTTTCGAAAGAAATCTCCCAAGAACAGATGCATGGTTTTTCGTGAAACATTGTGGGGATGATCTGCCCAGAAGTGATTCCTTTGGGGTCAAAAGGGTCACTTAAGGTCACGATCAAGGTCATGCTCAAAATCCCATTATCGGTTTTATCTCTGGAATAGAGAGTATGCGTGTGACATCATTGGAACGCCTATACTGAGTGTCAAAAAAGTACTTTCTGGCCATGACAGCCTATACATTCAAACAGAAAAGTTGTATTTGATTCCATTAAACAACGTTAAACGACATTAAACTCACTTTGCCACTCGATTTGCCATTCACTTTATGCATGTGCATACCCTCTATAGTGAGATGGAACAATACATTATCGTTAGACTCGTTACAACAGGGGTTCTCAACGTTTTTGGCCGGGGACCCCCGGAAATGCTTTGGCAACGTCTCGGGACCCCCGCCCCGCCCCCTCCCGACCCCCAATATAAATTGACTGCTACAATAACCTTAACCCATTTTGGGCGGGAACCCCTTTTGGTGTTTTAAGCATTATGTTATAATTTAGCTATTGAAAAATAGCAGATCTACAAGCTCATAGCGCGCCACCGAGTGGCGCGCTACGAGCTTGTAGGTCTGCTATTTTTGAAAAATCGTGAAAAAAAAAAAAATCTTATTATTATTATTTTTTTTAAATAATTTGGGGACCCCCTAAAATAATTTGGCGACCCCCCGAGGGGTCGCGACCCACGGGTTGAGAACCCCTGCGTTACACCATGCAAGTTTTAATTCCCTTTGTTTTGTCGTCTCTCCAGCCTGTTCTGTCTTTACACAACAACATCCTGTTAGTTGCCCCTCATTTGCATACACACAACCCGCACTAACCCCAAAACACATTCTCAAAACTGTAAGCTCAAACCCCACAACATTAACTCATTTGATTTTTGATTGCATGCTTTAACACCAAATGCTAATGTTAAGCCAATGTCTGCATAATGGTGAACAAATGTCAGTCATTGACATTAAAAAAAAAATCTATTGATTGCAGTGAAGTAATATTATTACCTTTTTCCAGTAACTAGTAGTAATATAACTAATTACTTTCACTTTTTTTTTTTATTCTAAATTTTTATCCCACGATTTTGCAACCCAGTTTTTTCACCCAGTGCCAATTATCTAATGTAATCCTGGGCACTACCCTTCCTCTGCCAACCTGGGGGGGCAGCGGACTGACCTCATGCCTGACCTTTCACATTTTGAGTAATAATATTAGTTACTATTTTCACAAGCCTTGGTGGTGGTACTGTCGGCTTGAATGTTTATCTATAATGGTAGACTGGGTTGTGAATGTGATGGAGTTGCTTTGTTAGGCTGCTGATGGGTCTAGATCTAGATTCGAACCCACAACCCGCAACACACTGTTGCGGGCATTGCAGCCTAAGGCAGTGGTTCCCAAAGTGGGGTCTGGGGTCCTTGAGAGAGTTCAAGGGGTTCCCCAGCTAAATGATAGCCAGGAACCAAATGGACCCTTATGGGTCCGTTTGGTTCCATTTGTACACTCTCAGAGGTAAATTAACATTGATTTTACGATATAAATTGGGGTCTCAGAGATAGAAATGCCATTAAATGGGGGTCCGTAGACTACTGCATGTCCAACTTTGGGGGTCCTTGAAATTAAACGGGTTGAGAATCTCTGCTAGAGCCGTAAAAATCTTCTCTTATGGGGGTCTGTCGTAGAAATTTAGATACAAACATATAATAATACCCCTTTATTGCACTCTGAGGTTATCTCTTAACTGTCACACCCCTGTGGTGCTGTTTGGTTACTCTGTTGCTATAACAGGTCCCTGGCATATCTTTTCTAATGGGGGTCCGTGGGGCTAATTAGTGTCAATGTGGGGGTCCTTGACATGAAAGAGTTTGGGAACCCCTGGCCTAGGGTGCCCGGACCACCACACCGGCGGCCCAGGCCAACTGTTTATTTTGAAAGATGTTTAGGGTCTTATAGGGCATATTGCAGGTGAAACAGTGTTGTGGTAAAACTGTTTTGGATTCATGCTTACAGTTCTGCAAATGCATTTAATGTTTCAGGAATTGTGTTTAAGCAAATGAGGAAGTGTAAGTAAAAACTAGACCAGGATTTTATTGCCCTTTCGGGCCAATAAACATCTGTTTACTGTTACTGTAGATGCAATACAAAAGTGCATTTCCATTTTGTCGCTGTCTCTCCTCACATCGTTATCACCGGCTGCCATCTTATGCTTGTCACCAAACCAAATAAACATGATTTTTCTTCTGTGCAGCTTACAGGCTGTGTGACCATAAAAGGAACTTAACCACTTGTCCACTTGACCATTTCACCCTATTCTGGCTGGGGGAACATTCGCCTCAAATAGCAGATCTACAAACTCTGCAGATCTACAGCCCCGTACAGAATACAACACTCTCTGATGCTATCATGCTGGCATTTAAAGCAACCAAAGGTATGGCACCCCCATATCTTGCAAGTCTGATTGAACCCTACAAACCCTCCCGCGCATCAGCCAACGCAGGGTAGCTGGAAGTACCTTCACTAAAAACGCCGGGACAACGCTCCACACGTCCCAAACTCTTCTCCCTTCTGGCTCCAAAACTATGGAATGCACTTCAAATTACAATCAGAACTCCTCCCAATAACTGATTGTGGGGGTTAGCAGAGATGGAGTACTCGTAGAGAGGCTGGGGAATTGGGAATTGGCTTTACTAAATTTGGACTTGAAGGAGAGAAAATGTTTTTTCTTTTGTCTTGAAGGGGCATGATTTGTGCAATAATAGTCTTTTCATTATGTCTGCCCTATGATCTCTGAGATTCATATTATTGAAATTACAATAAAAATATTTTGAAAAGAAAAGAAAGAACTGCAGACTCACTCCCAATCTTCCGCCGTAGTCTGAAAACCCACCTCTTCAGACTCCATCATGGCCAGTAGCACTTGCCCTAGCCCCGATGACCTTACAGGCATATGCAAAGGCTCAACTTATGTAACTTAGATAGCATTTTATATAGACATAGCACGATACTATGCATAGGTTCATTATATAGATATTCCACTGTTACACTTAGCTTATGTATGATTCATGATAACTACTTTTTATGTATATGATGTGATGTATTGCCATGTTTTTTTGTTATTGCTTAATGTAAATCGCTCTGGATTAAGAGCGTCTGCTAAATGCCTAAATGGTAAATTGTTTACTTTCCAACAACTCTGAACTCTATTTCTTTCTCACTCAAATCCCTCTTCATGCTAGAAATGATGGCCTTATGCTTCATTAGTCTAAATACTCCTCTTCGCATGTGTGTTTTCAGACTAAACAGTCCTCTTAAACCATTCTGGGCGGGAACGCCCTTTGGTGTTTTTAAGCATTATGTTATGCTTTAGCTGTTGAAAAATAGCAGATCTACAAGCTCATAGCGCGGCACCGAGTGCCGTGCTATGAACTTGTAGGTCTGCTATTTTTAAAAAATCGTGAAAATGTGGCGCAAATCTTTGAATATATATTCTTTCAGAGTGAATGTTTTTAACTCAAATCTTTGCTTCTGGGGGGGGGGGGGGGGGGGGTCCCTGGAACAACATATTTTCAGATGGGGGTCGGCGGCCAAATACAGATAATTCTGTGAGTCCTTGACATGAAAAAGGTTGAGCACCACTGACATAGAAACATAGGTTTTTCAGAAAAGATTTTTTTTTAATCGACCTCAGTCCAAAATGGGTTAAAACAGGGTGTATACACAGGACTGCAAACAGATACACAGGCCTGTTTATGGTTTACTTTATCCACATTATAACCATAGAAGCTGTTTGCAGATGAGCTCATACTAAAAGAGTTACTAAGAGAGGTGTGGTGTGTATCAGTGACAGTCTGGGTGCCTAAATAGATGCCCACACACAGCGCGTCAAACACATGAGTGCATTGCCACTGGTTTGAATCTGGCTGGAGACTCTGTGTTGTATTTCAGTAACTATCCTATAATGTAAAAGAAAAACTGTCTTGTAAAAGAAAATTCCTCTAGACATATGCACAAGTAGCATTTAAAAAATATATATATCTCTCTCAATGGCCACTCTAGGGTAACTGTGTCTTCCCACACAAAGTGCTAAACAGTGTCAACTGTAACGCACAATTTGTATTTATTGAATGTTGTTATTAATTGGAAAAATACAAGACAAGAAAGATTTATTTAACAGCACATTTTCAAGCCGAGTGAAAGTATTATTGATATTATAATGTACAGTACTGCAGCAATTACAGCAGTATGTATAATGAAAGCTCAAAGCCAGCGTGCTCTGCTCTTTGCATCATTTATTTACTTTATGTCATATACTGTATCCTGTAGCTGTAGGCACCACTGTGGGGAAATATGGTCAGTTTCTGCTGATGTACATTATTGCTGTCCAACTGTAATGGGAGTTTACAACTGTATCAAAATGTGTGTGAGATATATTGTGTGATAGTAAAAACTGATCATTACATTAGTCAACAGCACACAGTTTATTCAGAAGGACGTCCACAGGCTTTTGTTCAATGCAGCAGCAACACTCCAGTTTAACCATTTAGGCCTGACCTCGAAATAAAATAAAACATCTTCTAAAAGCTCCAGTTTTCTGAAATAAATATTGTCACAATTTTTCAAAAATAGCAGACCTACAAGCTCGTAGCGCGCCACTTGGTGCTTGAGCTTGTAGATCTGCTATTTTTCAATAGCTAAATTATAACAATGTTTAAAACACCAAAAGGGGTTCCCGCCCAAAATGGGTTTTAAGTTAACGACACAGAGAAAATAAAGCCTAACTGAAGGAGGGGAAAAAAGTGTATAATATAATAACATCTAACCTCACGGTGAAGCCAAATATAAACAAACAAGAAGATAATAATGAAGATGAAGCCAAACCGCCGTGATGCTGTAAAGGTTTTTGTATGTGTATGTGTGTATGCTCTGACATGGGAAAAGGGAGTAAGTGTACTGAACTGTCTGGGTCAGATAAACATAGCAGGCTTGATATACTGTTGTTCACTACATTATTCCTTACTCTGTTCCTCCAACAGCTGAACAGGACTGATCGCTAAGATAGCTGTAGTGTAGACTGTAGCCCTATAATAGTCATTTTCTGGGGTGACTGGTGAGCTATATATCCTTAATTCTGAGTCCGTTATGCAATTATAGTCTAATTTCATTGTTTACAATGTTTAGTGATTCATTTTAAACCCAATTAACTTTCAGCACTCTTGAGTCTTGACTTATTTCAACAGGATGCAGTACAGTACAGTACAGTACAGTACAGTACAGTACAGTACAGTACAGTACAGTACAGTACAGTACAGTACATGTCATTGATTATAGGCTTATAAGCCAGTATAAAAGTTCATACAGTATTATGAACTTTTATACTGGCTTATAAGCCTATAATTCAGACTCGAGCCCATGGTTAATACTGTATTAACCATGGGCTCGAGTCTAGTGTATAGTCTGTCAGAAGGCCTGACAAGTCTGTAATTTGAGTGAATGCATTTAACTTAAGCTATTAACTACAAAAAAATAAATAGTGTACTTACATGGTTGTTTGCTTCAGTGCGCTGCAGTAGCATAAGCATAACAGCACACAGGACCAGAGGAACCCACCATGATGCTCTCATAGTGACTGACTGGACTATGGAACCGGTCTCAAGTTCTCAACAGCACAGACAGAGGAGGACACCAACGCGGTGCACACTGCACACACACCTGCGCGGCGGAATAACTCCGGCAGAAAGCAACACGTGGGGCGGTTGTTGTGATCCTCCCAGACCCAGACCCAGACCCAGACAGTGCTGTCTGTCTATTTCACCCTCCAGTCCTGCTCTACTACATCTGGCTGTGATGATGATGATGTCGACCGACCCCATTGCTTTCGTTTTGTATAAAGTTGTTCGTCTAGAGCGCGTGTATCATGGGGGGGGGGCGGTGCCGCGTCGTCGTGTGGTGTGGTGTTTGACTGCAAACTCCGCATCTCGCTCCCATCTTTCATGCATCTTTGCAATCGGCAGGCAACAGCTAGGTACAGTAGCTTGATGTGTGTGTGTCCACTGCAAACAGAGGTGTCAGGAGAAAGGGTCGCTTTTCGCTGAACTTGTAGACTGGAGAACGCTACATGAAGTTTGATTGGCGTCTCTGACTGCATTTCACTGGTAAGTTATTTTACATTTTGACCATGCTGCAATATGTTCCAGTTCCACACTATAATGTAATGTATGTATGTGTATGGATGGACTTGATATAATCATAATGATAGACTTTCACTTTCTTAATATAGACTTTACTATAGTGGACTGCATGGTGCACTATGTTGTCTCAATTTGTCACTTCTGTTGTCCCAAGGTTCAATAGGCCAGACAGGCTACTGTTATTTTTGTAATCATAGCACAGTGGTTTGTTACAGTCAGCCACCCATGCAGATTATTTGAAAGTAAAATATCAATGTTGCCTTAGCACTAGCAGACAGACAGACAGACAGCTATTTATTTCCACCACAGGGGGCAGTACTGAGGTGAGGACTCATCTCTAAAGAGGACCAATGAGAGTCAACATCAGCTTTGTGACTTTGTCCACACTTGGGTGAGTTCTGAACTTTATATATGCATAGATAGAACTGCATAAGTTTAACTTTCTATAAGTCTAATGCTAACCATTGCACATCCCCTTAGTTCCTGATATCCTCAAATTGACTTTCAAATTTCAAAAAGCCTTTTAGTCCCGAAGCGAGAGTATTTAATTATCAGTATAGGCCTAGCGATTACTAATGCGAGGAGAAAAGCTTACATCCTAAAAGAAACAGATGCCTGTAATTTATTGTTGTTTATAAGGCCCTTCAACGCTTTTTGTTAACATGCTGTAGTGTATAAGCTGTTCACAGTACACACTGAAAGTATTTAGAAAATAATAGACATTTATGAGGGATGTGTTATGCTAGCCAGATACACAGACCCTTTAGTCCCCCTCACAGGGTAAATCTAGTAAATTCTAGTAAATTCCTGGTGACAAACATTCTTATTGCATGTTTACTCAACACATCTGCCTGTGTGCATTCCTTACACTTTCCCTGTTTACTTAGGTATTCAACACATCTGGCTGCCTATGTGCATTCCTTATTTTCAGACACTTCATACTGTACGTGCGCACACTCATGTGTACTTACAGTAGATTCAGATGCATCATGCACGCACACCTGCAAAGCGTCAGTACTAAGTGGAAAGAATTGTGACAAGAAGTGAACCCTCTTCCTCCTTGCCTGGGTTACATCCTGTAACCATATCAGTAAAAGGGGGACACTAAAGCTTGGAATGGATTCATAATTATGAAAACCCCCTAGTTTGACATGTCACATGCTACGTAAAGCAATAATGCAAAAAATTAAATTTAGAAAATCTTGCCTTATAGGTTGCCCTATAGGTTTTTATGGTCACATAAAGAAAGACAGCTGGTCAGCAAGTGGATTCACGAATGTATATGTATTGTATATAGACAATATTTTAAGCCAATTATTTAGGCCTGAATTCTAAAAACGCCTTCTAAAGCCTGACTTAAGTTTTCTGAAAAACGTCAAATATTTATATAGCAGTTTTTTACATTTTTTGAATACTGTACATACTGTACAGAACTTAGAGTATATATGAATAGAGACGGCACCCGGAGGAAACCCTGAGGCGAAATGGACATAGTGGCCGAATTTGGTATTGCAGCGCTGGGCCAATTCTGGTCCGTTGACTATCATTGCGCACGTTCATGATGACACGTGAACGCTGTTTCATACGTGAACGCGTGCAATGATAGTCAACGGCACAGCGTGTTCACGATTTGGCCCAATTCTTCCCAGAATGCACTCTGTTCCTACTCGGAACTTCGGAAGGAGGAGTGAAATCGCCTCATGCGCTTTTGAGCAACTTAATGCAAGTGGATGGGAGGAGAAATCCGGTGCCGTCTCTATTAATATATACCGGTACTCTAAGGTACAGAACCCCAAATGGGTTCCGCCCAGAATGGGTTAAACAAAATAGGCCTGTTGGCTAGTCTTGCGTAGCCAGACAACTATTCCACAATCTCTGAATGCTATATAGAGTCTGGAACTACACCTCCAAATCAGAGTAATTTGTTTGTCCTTTCCATTCACAAAACTATATTTTAAAATATCTTTAGAACTTATTTTTTTATTTCCATTTCTGCTAAGCAGCAAACTTCATAATGCTTAGATGATTTCTATTTATATTGGGATAAATTTGCGCGACTGTAAAGACGAAATGCGACATACTAGCGTCATGTCCAGGGGGTGTACTTGTACATCAAGCTGCCTCATATTACAGCAACAATATGGGCTCCATTTTCGTTACCGCTAAACCCCTTATCCCTAAACTTCTTTGCCTTTTTTACTATTTTGCAAAACATTTTTGAATAGTTAAAATGGCCAGTCTACAAGCTCACAACGTGTCAATGTAGATTGGCTAGTTGAACTATTCAAAAATGTTTTTCAAAATAGTAAAAAAGGCAAAGAAGTTTAGGGATAAGGGGTTTAGCGGTGACGAAAATGCCCTATGGGCCTCATGGCTCGGCAAGGCTACTTAAAGACGAAATGGAAGTGGGGACTCGGAGGAGGCTCCACTTCCACTTTATCATTTTACTCATGATAGAGCTTCCGTTGCTCCAGACTGGAAGCATTTGAAAATTGCGAGAGGCAACAGTCTGGAAACACGAGACTGCCTGTTGGCTGCCAGACTACTAGTGGCACAAGGGAGAATGGCTGCAGTTTTTTTCATGTCCACATGACAAGTCCGTGTTGCTTTAAATGTCTGTGTCCCTGCTTCAGTGATCCAGAGAGAGTCAACAGACATGGCACGAATGAAAAACAACAGTACTTTAAGTGTCATACTGTAAAATACACAGGAACTCTCTACTTTATACTTGAGTAGTAGAAACTGTAGGCTACATAGAAACTGGTGTTTGATTTATATACAATTCTTGTCACACATAGTGACAGTTTATTTCTGCTAGGGCATGGGTTCTCAAACTTGGCCGCCCTCGACCCCAAAATAATGCTGCCATTGACTCGTGACCCCAGCCTAACCCCGGAGTTAATTCTATGCACATAAACGTATACACGTTCGGGGCGCATTTGTCCATGCATGGCTATAAAGGGGTTTTGTAACAATTATGGTTAAAATTTGTATTTGTAGTCAATTTTACATTGTATTACACTCATTCTGTTGAATTCCATTCAGGTGTGTAAACATTTTTGATGACCCCGAATAATGTTGCGACCCCACCGTGAGTGTCCCGCGACCCCATGTGGGGTCCCGACCCCAACTTTGGGAAGCCCTGTGCTAGGCAGTGAGACAGAGTTGTGTACAGTGTACACTCAACGGACACCATCAGAAATCACCTCAGCTGTAACCACTTAGAATAATGTATCGATTCATTGACACTGACGTTATTTGAAGAACAGGATGCTCTACTTTGTCCGGATTTGAAGTACCAGGCACACACAGAGCAGTTGTGACCTAACTGAGCCTGTAGATCAGCAATTTTATATAGAGGAGATAGAGGTACATACTAGCAGAAAAAACTAGTATATAGTAATTTTCCCACACTTTCACAATTAAAGTTAAATAAATTAAAGTCCAGCTCCAACATTGAACATTTTTATTCCATGCTGAAAGTGAATACGCACCTTTTTCTCAATTGCTTTTTTTTTTTTAAATTGAAAACACTTTGGATGAACTTCTTGTTTTTTAATGCTTTAGTGCTATATACAAAAAAGGTGAATTCACTTGACTTGACTAACACTGTCAATCTGTAACAAAGTGATGCGTTGACTTGTAACAGCATGTCTTTGTTCCTTTTGCAGGTGGATCATTGTCCTGGTCACCTCTGTGCAGCAGGCCAATGCAGTGAGTGCTTTTAAAATGTCTTCACTTATACCCTTTGCCGGTGAAATACAATATTAGCTCCATGTATTGCTCCCAATGTATATGAATGAATGAACCATTGTAAAGCGCTTTGAGCACTTGGAAAAGTGCTATAAAAATGCAATTCATTATTATGTGGCAATTTGAATATGAACCCTAGCATCCCTATTCTGGGGAAAGACAGATCTACAAGCTGGGCAAACTTGGACAAACGGGAGGAGGCCTATTAAGGCCTTGGTAATCCTGTAAACGAAGTAATCCTTGCCGAGCCATGAGGCCCATAGGGGCAGGAGCCTATCTCCTGTTTCCTTAGTGTGAGGCAGCTTGATGCACAAGTACACTCCCTGGACATGACGCTAGTATGTAGCTGGGACTTACCCCAATCCAACCCTTGATGCTGATGTTGAGTACCAAGCAGGGAGTCATTGGGTCTTTGGTATAGGACCCAGCCAGGGGTCGAACCCCAACATCCCAGTCTCAGGGTGGACACCCTAACTAGTACAGTTAAATCATAAGCATCTACTCATTAATATACTGTATCATGAGACCACAATTTTGTGTAGGGCCTACATAATTGTTCTGGGAATAAATGCTATGCATAATTTTTTTTTCAAGTGCACACAGTCAAAATGGAAATGCAGCTTATTTAAGTACCGGTATGTGTTTCTGAAAACGAAATATTATGTGAAATTGCTTTTCAGAGATTCAAAGATTTGTCACTGAAATTACAGAAATACTGAGAATTATGAGTAATTTGAATTGATATATTTAGCTAATATGTTTCCAAGCTAAGTAATAAGTAATGATGAATACGTTAAAAACAAAATACAGTACTTTACTTGTGAGAACTGATTTGGGGGTCAAGTTAAAATTATCTACATCCCCAACAATCCATAATGTTCCTTCATCAGTCTGGAATATCTGGAAGATTAACACATGAACATCTGCTCTCTCTAATGTTGCAAACAAGAATAGAAATCGTGACAAAAGTGGTTTTGATCTGTCTGTCTCTGTTTATTCTGTTATCCAGAATAAATGACCTGCAGGGAGAAACGGTTTAGTGCTTTATATTATCACACTTCCCTGGGTCCCTGAAACAACATATTTTGAGATGGGGGTCCGCGGCCAATTACATATATATTTTATATCCTTGACATGAACTAGTTTGAGAACCACTGACATAGAATCAGAAAACTGTCTGACGCACCCAGCGTGAAGCCAGCATGTCTTCTATGGAAGCCTATCTACAAGGAATCAGAATCAGAAGAAGCCTTTATTGCCATAACATGTAAACATGTTAGGAATTTAGTTTGGTGGAACAACAGAGTGCAGTTACAACCAGGGACGTCACGTCACGTGCACACATAGACATCAAAGGGGGCTTCAGCCCCTGCCCTTTTACCCGTCTGTAAAACAACTGCCCTCTCCAGACCACGAAAGAAATGCAAATGCCACTCCTTTCCATGCCATGCCGAAAGGCAGCATTCAGGAGAATTGCTTTTTTCCCCCCGAAGTCTCCTGAACTTGAACACAGTATTTTGCGTTGAACAAATTTGTTCAGAAATCCATGTCGTTACACCGCATCTCCACTAGCTAAAGAGTGCGCCCTGAAAACAGCTGATCTACAAGCTCTCAGCGCGACGCGTTGAGAGCTTGTACATCTGCAATTTTTGTCCAAAAGTGCCTTCTTACAGGATATCAGCCTCTAACACTCTCTGCACGTCCCTGGTTACAACATTCAAAGTGCAAACAGGACAAGACAAAAACTGCAAATACAACATAATGAATGTTGTATTGTATGAATAATGAATAAAAAACCAAGCTCTTTTGGGTTCCATAGAGACCAGCATGTCTTCTATGGAAGCCTATCTACAAGGTTAACAAGCTAAAAAGATTAGATTAACAAAACATTTTTCTCCTGTCAGGAGATTTTATTTTGCTTCAATCCCTGTAATCAAATCAAATCTGTCCCAACTTGTCACTCGTTTGACACATACAGTATGAATTACAACAATTTGCCATGTGTGTGGAGTGCTAACGTTTTATTTACTTGGTGGAATGAAATTTATATCTGAAGTAAACGTGAATTAATCAATTGGAACTTTGGAAGACCAAGATAACGAACACCTGGTACTGTGTGGGTGCGTGCGTGCGCGTGTGCGTGTGCGTGTGTGCGTGTGTGTGCGTGCGCGACTGTGTGCGTGTGTGTGACTGTGTGTGTGTCTGTGGCTACTGTATGTGCATGTATTCATGTGATCAATGCAAACGATTTCCCACGAGGGACTGGGATAAATTGGATATCTTTATAGGCATTTTTTGCAGGAGTAGCGTAGTACTGTATGTCCTGACATCACATCAGAAGATATCTTCAGGTGTGTTTGTAGGAGTACAGTAGTATGTCCTGACATCACATCATCATCGGCCTCTTTCACATATCATGAACATTCTCTGGAAAATGCCCTAGGCAGTGTTGATTTCGTCGACTAATACTATGACGAAAAATGTTTGCCGACTACCTTTTTGAATGAAAATTATAACTAAGCTATGATCACTAAAACTAAGACTAAATATATTGACAATTTTGTCAAATAAAAACTAGACTAAAATGTCAGGAAGGGACTAGTGGACAAGAGATCCGGTCTAAGTAAAATAAGTCATTTTACACTTGGTTGCATGCTGAAAATAGCCGGTCTGCGTTGTGAGCTTGTAGATCGGCTATTTTCAGCAGGTGTAAAATCAGTCATTACGACGGCATCCATGCCCGCCAAAATACATTTTAGTCGACTAAATCAGCTGTAGACTTAGTCGTCTAAAATCTTATGATATTTTGTCGACTAAAACTAAATTAACACTAAAACATTCCAGGTGACTCAAATGTGACTAAAACTAAATGCAAACTATTCCCATAAACTATGACTAAAACTAAAATCTAAATTTGCTACACTGGTCCCAGGTGTCATGTCAGGACATTGTCCAGTGTTCACACACGCAACAGGAGAATATCCATTTCAGTCATACCACTGTAAACACTTTGATTAGGCGAGTGTGTGTGTTTGGGGAGGCGCTCACGTTTGCTACTTTCACTTAACAGCGTGAGAGAGAGATTTATCCATTATTTATCCATTCCTTCCACAGAATGTGACAGATGTGAAAATAAAATATTGAAATAATTATGATTAGGAATTGAAGTGCTCGGTATTCAGTCTCCTACTGACGATGACCATGTGCAACAAACAGTTAAAGGGGCATTCCACTCATTTTCAACATTTTACTATGTCATTAATATACCTTAGAGCTGGTAAGTATGAAAAAAATCATTAACATGGTGAAACACATCTTGATGACATCATCAAGATGTGTTTCACCATGTTAATGATTTTTTTCAGACCTCTAGTTCTAGGAAACACAGAATGAGGGGACTTTTTTATTATTTCCACACAACAGCTCTAAGGTATATTAATGACATAGTAAAATGTTGAAAATGAGTGGAATGCCCCTTTAAGGACTTTAAAGATAAATCAACCCGTTATTGAATTTGTTAGTGCATTTCACACTAGTTTTAGCCAGCAGGTTCATGCTATGAAAGACACAGTTAGTGAACACAGTGAGTAATAACAATGTTCCTATTCATTGCATAGAGAAAGCTGTAGTAAATTCCACTTCAGCCGTCATCACAAATGTGAAGTGGCTATGGCCGAATTTAGGAGTGTTTTTCGTGCAAAACTAATGCTTGGAATGGGTTCAGAATTATGAAAACCCTCTAGTTTGACACATCACATGCTACTTAAAGTATAATGAAACTTAGAACATTTTGCCATAATCGTTGTTGTCGGGAGGAAACCTCATAACTCCATTTTTGAGGTTTTTGAGTAGTAAAGTAGTCAACAGTGCTTTGGACAAAACCTCTTAACTCCATTGGACCCTCAAAATGTCTGCTAAAGCAACTAACTCCACCACCTCTCTCCCTCTCATGGAAGTAATTGACAATATATAAAGTTACAACACCAACTTTGATGAGGCAGTATTGCTTTGTTTTAAAAATATACGGTTGTCTTAATTTCCTGAAAAATGTATATTTTTCATTTCCTGAAAGCATTGTCATTTCCATGAGTAGCATTGTTGTAAAATGAACATTTTAGAGTTACGAGGTTTCCTCCTGACAGCAGAGATATATTGGTTGTTGTATGGTACCCCAACTTTCAGCAGCTGTCAAAAAGACCCCTAGGGTGGTTGAATAGAAACCAATGTGGGATATAATAATGTTAGTAGACACCCTTACAAACACATTGGTGAAGAAAACTCTTGGTAAGAAATGTATTCCCAGATTTTATTAATATCCCGTGATGCTAAATTGACAACTATAGAGGGTATGCGCGTGACATCATCATCAAACCAGGAAGTAATGCGGGAACACCTACTGAGTGCCAAAAAACTACTTAAACGACGTTAAACGACGTTAAACTCACTTTGCCACTCGATTTGCTACTCGATTTGCCATTCACTTTATGCATGCGCATACCCTCTATAAATCCTGGCATGGACTGATGTCTGTAGTGGTGAACAAGAATTTGAACAGTAGCCGTGTCCAGGGATTTGTGCTGCTTCTTGGTTTACATTGAGCCTGCCGCTGTCCAATATGTTACAACAACAAGGAGACCCGCCAATGTTCTCACCTGTTACTGTGTTCTCACAATGTCCAAATCCAGTGCCTTGCAATGGCCTCGTCAAGCTACAGCACCATTAAGGGATTACCCGATTGTTGTGTGGTATGTTGTTTAATGAAAGATGGGAGGACACACATGAGAATGTGGGTCCGGTTTTATCAGCAGATGTCCCAATACGCCCCCCACCCCCCCTCCCTTCCTCGCCAGTGTAAACTCACAGACATCCAAATATTTAGTCATCTTCAGCAAAACATTGGTCAGTGTTTGTGAAAAATGGCCTACAGTTCGACCAGTTCCTGCAGCACTTATCCCACACGTGTGCACGTGCAATGCAGGGAATTCCCGGGGTCCAGGAGTTGAGTCATCATTCACACAAAATGTGTGTCTGTGAAGGCATGGAGAGATAAGCTACACTCACACAGGTGCCTTCACCTCCTTCTGCTCGAGGTCAGAGAGCTCATTATGTGCTGACATTGGCGACATGAGAATAGGCCTAATCATTGGTTTAAACCTTATCTGGTCTGTGCCTCCCGGTCCAATCTGCAGCAGGAGCTGTGTGTGTGAATCATATGAACCTCGTCCTGCTCGTGAAATGGTCTTAGAATAAATCCCTTCTCTTCTTCTAAAAGGGGCATTCTGGGTGCAATCAATGTTGAGGGTGGTCGGTTATATACCAGTGGTTTTACAAACCTTTCACCAACATTTCACCTATAATGATGCTAAAAATAAAATAACAAGGCCAGGTTGAAAGTAGTTAACATAGGCCTATATATTCTTTTAGTGTATAAAAGTTGGTATGTATTGGGAAATGACTATGAGTGCACACCACACACTGATATAAGAACATAAATAGAATGAATTACATTTTACATGTAGTACTGCAATAATGTGTCACAAAATTGTCTCAACTTGTCACGCACACACGCACGCACATGTTTTTGTGCCGCGGTGGCTCAGGGGTAGAGTGGCCGGATGGGAACTGCAAGTTTGCCAGTTCGAACCCGGGCTCCCCCAGAGTTGGTGTCAAAGTGTCCTTGAGCAAGACACTGAACCCCTAATTGCTCCTGATGTGCTGGTTGGTGCCTTGCATGGTTTCCTCTGCCATGAATGTGTGTGTGAATGGGTGAATGTAATGCACAATCTATGTAAAGCGCCTTGGATAAAGGCCCTATATAAATGCACCATTTACTCATTTAGAAAGCATGTTGATATGACTGTGAGTCATTATATCATTTGTCTTGTGTTTGTGTGTGCGTGCGTGCGTGCGTGCGTGCGTGCGTGCGTGCGTGCGTGCGTGCGTGCGTGCGTGCGTGCGTGCGTGCGCGTGCGTGCGTCATGTGTTCTTGCAGGGGAATGCACAGGTCCCGTGTGAAGGCAGGGACTGCTCTGAGTGCCGATGTCTCCCTGCCAAAGGTGCACTGGTACGAACACTCCCTGTTTGATCTGCAGACACACAACTTTTACATGCAACAGTACAGTATTTATATATTGTTGTATTGCTACTTTTACTTGAGTAAGACAAATCCTAAGTAATTCCACCACTGGGTTACAGTAACCTTTATTTTATACTATAATGTGGAGCATGTTTTCTTCTTCTTTCTTCTATCCTAACTATTCCTAACGTTCACTTAAGCTTAGAGCATACATGGTGGCCCGTTCACTTAATGTGGCCCTTGGGTTAATATCAGAATACTGATATATTATTGATTTCCAAACATGACCCGCTTTAATTACTAAATTAGTATGGTAATGAGTAGTATTACAATTTTAAAATGGGGCGGCGGTGGCTCAGGGGTAGAGTGGCTGGATGGAAACCGCAAGGTTGCCAGTTCGAACCTAGGCTCCCCCAGAGTTAGTGTCGAAGTGTCCTTGAGCAAGACACTGAACCCCTAATTGCTCCTTATGTGCTGGTTGGTGCCTTGCATGGTTTCCGCCGTCATCGGTGTATGAATGTGTGTGAATGGGTGAATTGATGCACAATCTATGTGGATAAAGGCGCTATATAAATGCACAATTTACCATGTATTGTCTTTTTTTATGTCTAATGTATTTGTATTTTGTTTATAAAGTTATAACATAACTATAATAATTTGAAATTAAATAAAAATGTTACTTTTCAGGATTCCAATTCAAAAATAGCAAAAAAAATAATTCAGGATTTCAATTCAAATAATAGCAAAAATAGCTGCTCTAGGACAGTAATATGCAATGTGGCTCTCTGGAGTGAGTGTGGAAATATAGTGGCCCTGTCCATGGTTAAAGTTGCCCACCCCTGGACTACAGGGTGAGCACTCGAGACAACACATTGAGAATTGTTAGATGAGATTAGAATTGACTTCATTGTACCAGAGGTTTTATTTGTTTTGAACGTTCAACTGAGAAACACATAAGGAACAGTAGCAAACAGTCTCCCTCCCCTAAAACAAAACATGTCAGCGAGGCCGTTTTATTTAATGCTGCAATGGCCGGGCGCATAAATCTCCTGCTAAAGCGACTTCAACTGTGGCTTCAGTCAATAATTCAATCAACTAAAATGTCACGGTGTCTTTGCATTTCTTTACTTAATGCATTTGTATCCTCCTCGCTTCCTTTTTACCCTTTCTTCCTTCCTTTCCATCTTCCTCGGTCCCTCCTCTCTTCATTTTGTCCTTCCATCAGCTTTATAGCTGCTGCCATCAATCATGTTGAGGAAGGAACAGTCGTACAATTCATAGGCAAGGAGGAAGGAACTGTGTTTAAATTAAAAAAGCAGTCGTTTTCAACCTCTTGCATAATCATAATGGTCATTACAGTGACATATTTATGACATTATGTCATAAATAATGGTCCTTTAAGTTGATATCAGGGACCATTTATTTATTCAGCATTTGAGCCACGGAAGTTGGGGGAACACCGTTCGATGACATCCAGCCCCTCATACCCCAAACGAAAGAATTTTGTTATCGTTGGATAAGAGGTTGATCACAATTCCATGCTGTATTGATGTTAGTACTATTAGGAGACTGCATTCTACATACTCTTAATTGTTTAAGACTATTTGTAAATTAAGTAATGCAGATATTTAACAATAATTGAACTCTTGAGAGCGTAAACTGAAACCAAATGGACCCATTTCGGGTCCATTTGGTTTCATGTTACACTCTCAAGAGTTAATGATCTGTAAGAGTCAATTTGGTTACCAAACTCTTCATCATTTAAATAGCAGATCCACAATAGCAGATCCAATAGTAGATCGGCTATTTTCAAATCGCCGAAATGTATCTACTGTAGGGCTGAAGTGGTCAATGCATGTTTTGTAATGATAATGACAATCTGCAAAGTAACTAGTAACTAAAGTTGTCAAATAATTGTAGTGGATTAAAGAGTACAAGTAATAGTATTGGGATTTGGAAATGCTCAAGTAAAGTACAAATACCTGGAAATTGTACTTAAATTGTACTTAACTATTTTCAAATGCCAAAGTTACTTAAAGTACATTTACTTAAGTAAATGTACTTAAAAAGTACATTTACTTAAGTAAATGTACTTAGTTACTGTCCACCACTGGGACAAAACATACACCACTGCAGCCCTATGGCCATTTTAAAATAGCCGATCTACAAGCTCACAACGCGCCGTGATGCGACACGTTGTGAGCTTGTAGATCTGCTATTTTCAAAATACCTCTACTCGAGTCAATTTTGATTACCAGACTTTTACTTGTAACAGAGTATTTCTCCATTGTCGTGTTGATACTTTTACTTAAGTAAAAGATTGAAGTCTTTTTTTCCACCACCACTGTAATGTGTTCCACTGTATACCTGGGCTGTCCTCTTTGCACAGGGAGCTCCAGGGAAAGTAGGGTCGCAGGGCGCCCAGGGACCGATGGGGCCAAGGGGTCGAGAAGGGCATTTGGGAGAGAAGGGCCGCAGAGGCACAGAGGGATCGCCTGGCCCCGAGGGGATTAAAGGGGACAAGGTAAGTGTGTGTGTGAGTGTGTGTGTGTGTGTGTGTGTGTGTGTGTGTGTGTGTGTGTGTGTGTGTGTGTGTGTGTGTGTGTGTGTGCACGCGCGCGTGCGTGTGCGCGCACGCGTGCACAAAGTAAGCTTGTAACAGCAAACACTAGCTACACCCAAGAGAGACCGAGTAAATCAGATTTGCAATTTGGGTAATTTAACACCAAAAAGGAACAAACACCCGCACACTGTCTTCAAATGCAGTGACCAACTTTTATTTAGGAAAACAGCAACGTTTCGGCCTATGCGGCCTTCATCAGGCTATCTTTATGAACACAAATGGGAAAGCATCCTTTTTGTAGGCTGTCTGGCCTAAAGGTAAGCCTATCGGGACAAACCAAGAAATGACATCACTCACTTAAGGTGACAGGTACCCTCATGTGGTTAAATGAGAACAAACAGTCATATACAAGCTCAATACACCAGTGCAAAGCAAAAAGAAAAAACATAATAATCCATATTAATAATCATGACAGTATACAATTGGTAATATTATTAAAGTATACAAAAATCATGATCATGGTGATAAATCAAACATTTTGCAGGTTGAAGCTTCATGAAAAACTTTCCCTGTGAAAGAAAAATGTAACACCAAAAAACAGGATTGGGATCACGTTGCTGTCGGGAGGAATCCTGCTAATGGCTCGTACACAGTACACACTGCCCGATATTTGCTCCGATTATGCTGCATTTTTGGCACTCGCCGACAAAAACCCCCGATCTGACGTAAAATCGGACTTTGATCGGCGAGGTTTTGCTCGCTGTGTGTGAAAGGAGCTGCGAGAAGATCCAGCGCCGATAAAAGCGCTCGCCAACGCCTCCCCGACCATTTCTGAATATCTAGCACAGAATGAACTGGTTTGCGACTGCGCCCCGATAAGGCCTGTATTTCAGCCAATGAGAGCACACTGCTCACATCACTGCTGTCTATCTGTCTGTCTGTCGACTGTATAGATGATCAGATATATATACCTATATATAACCTTCATTCCGTCGGTAAATCCCTGTAGGCTACCCACATATTGGTAGCCTATATTAGCCCAATATTGCCGTTACGCATTTCACTTGAATAATGTTGATAAAACTGCATCGGATTCGGAATCAACAGCGATCATGCTGGTGTGTGTGTGTGTGTGTGTGTGTGTGTGTGTGTGTGTGTGTGTGTGTGTGTGTGTGTGTGTGTGTGTGTGTGTGTGTGTGTGTGTGTGTGTGTGTGTGTGTGTGTGTGTGTGTGTGTGTGTGTGTGTGTGTGTGTGTGTGTGTGTGTGTGTGTGTGTGTGTGTGCGCGCGCGGAGAGAGACAGAGTTATTTAATGAAACTCCAGATTATAACGTCCTGTCTCGCTATAGCGCTATCACAAACATGCCGCCTGCATGGCTATTCCTGTGTGTGTGTGGCGTGCCGTGCACGGGGGGAGAGAGAGAGAGAGAGAGAGAGAGAGAGAGAGAGAGAGAGAGGGGCCCTGTGTGGGTCTCGCGACTCTAAGGTCTCGCGCTTGTATCACCGCATCCTGCACGTGCATGTCAAAATGAATTGGAATAAAAAAAACAAATGATGTAGCCGCTGCCTATATGTATCGGGTCTGGAATTCTGGATCACATCTTGGTGAACTCTTGCAGTGTGTGATCCCTGGTCGGCGATCAATCGTTTAGTGTGAAAGCCACAAAGATATAATGACAGCCGATGACTCGCCGACAACTTTAAAACTCCTGCAGTGTGTAGGGGCCATAACTCAATTTTTTTGTTTTTTGATTTGTTTGTTTTTTGCATAAATCAGTACTATCCGAACACCCTTTACGTCTGTGTGTGTTGTTTCGAAAAATATTGAACCACTGAAAAGTAGTTAAAAAGCGCTTCGGACAAAACCTCTTAACTCCATTGGACCTTCAAACTGTCTCTCCACCACCTCTCCCCCTCTCATGGAAGTAATTGGCAATAAAGTCACAACACTAAAGTCCAGTGGTGTCATGCTCGTAGAACGCAGTACCACGCCGTGGTGCCAGTAATCTTTTGACGTGCACGCACAGGGACGGAACGGAACGGTGCATGTGCGTGCACGCTAGAACGCGTCCCCCTAGATTCAAGAGAAGACGCACCTAACCAACCTCACGTCACCAAATCTGAGTTCCCAGAAGTTTTATTTTTCGCCACTACGTGTCACCAGACTTTCCAAGACGCAGCAAGTACCCAGTGGTCTAGGTTTACTGGCAATAATCAAAATATATACTAAACACCCAAAATCCAAATCTCGACTCAGATATAGGGAGTCAACGTTTTGAACTCTTGGCCAGCTATTTAAGCTCTTTGTAATATGACAAAGCACTGTAAGGCTTTAAGTGCAGGTTTGACTGAATGAATGATGTTCATATTTCATTTGAATTGCAGGGATTGGAGGGTGTTCCTGGGTTTGACGGTGCTGGTGGCCTTCCAGTAAGTAAGACATTGAATGAGAGTAATGCTGCATTCACATGGGCTCATGTTTTTTGCCCTGTGGATTCCAGTCCAGTGCTTTCCTAGTGATGTAGGTTTTCGGAGGGTGTGTCCAATCCGCAGCGGGGTGAAATCAGCCCTCAGCTGCTTCTGACAGAAATATAGGACATAAACATAGGACAGAAACACTACCACTAACCCTAACCTCACAGACTGTGCCGCGGTCTAAAACTTTACTTTATCGCCCAAAAATAAGTTGTTTTTGCGGTTGGCACAAAAATAGTGGCGCAAGTAGGATTCGACAGAACAGCTTTTCAGCGCGTAGTGCTAGATGGCAACGCCTGCCTTCTAGGATGAATACAGTAGCTCAGAACCCTGTTGCGCTTTGAAGTATAAATTATTTCCTAGGGTGCGCCTCACTAGCCAACACACAAGAGGAGGTTGAATGGACTGAAACCAGAGCTCCCCAAAACCACAGGTTTGGAGATCTGTTGGGAATTGATTACATGATGCAGTCACCCATGCGCCCATGCAGTCCCAATGTTTGTAAACAAATAATTAGTCTATAGACCGAGTCAACAGACCTGAATCGCCAGAACATACTTTTGAGTGGTGCAAACCACTCCAACAACTGGCTTTGTACCCGTGTACCCGTGTTTGTTCGTACCAAAAAAACGAGCATGGTTGCTATGGTTAGCAACCAAAAAAACGAGCATGGTTGCTATGGTTAGTATGTGACGTCACTCACTGACTGAATTCATGCGGAGAGTACTTATGACACAGATGCTTTCCTGGTTCTAATGTACAGTAACTATAACAATAAATGTGTAGTTGCACCACTCAGTTCACACGGGTGTGATTTTTTTTAATGAGCTTGGCTCGCGATTCAGGGCTGGAGCCAGGCTAACAGTTACCCTTAAAAAACACCTCAAATGAATATCATTGTAACTATCATAATCGATTCGATATTTAATGCCATATTTAGCCACTACGACGGCAAAATGTCTTGCCCCAAGGTAGCCACGACCCTCGCGCAGCACGCCCTACCATCATTTACTAAAAAGCATATAGGCTACCATGGTGATTGAAAGAAGACTTTAAAGTAGTGACTGGAAGCATAATGTATTTATGACCACGTTTATTAAGGTAATAAAATCACTAAAGTTAAGCCACTTGCATGGACGATAGTTTTTTCTGGGTCCGCACGGCGACACTACAAGCCATTCATATGAACTTGCATTTCCTTATTATACAATATTTCCAAAGCTTGCCGCTTGATATACACATACACAGACAGACAGACAGACAGACAGACAGACAGACAGACAGACAGACAGACAGACTTGATATACACATACACAGACAGACAGACAGACAGACAGACAGACAGACAGACTTGATATACACATACACAGACAGACAGACAGACAGACAGACAGACAGACAGACAGACAGACTTGATATACACATACACAGACAGACAGACAGACAGACAGACAGACAGACAGACAGACAGACAGACAGACAGACAGACAGACAGACAGACAGACAGACTTGATATACACATACACAGACAGACAGACAGACAGACAGACAGACAGACAGACAGACAGACAGACAGACAGACAGACAGACAGACAGACAGACAGACAGACAGACAGACAGACTTGATATACACATACACAGACAGACAGACAGACAGACAGACAGACAGACTTGATATACACATACACAGACAGACAGACAGACAGACAGACAGACAGACAGACAGACAGACAGACTTGATATACACAGACAGACAGACAGACAGACAGACAGACAGACAGACAGACAGACAGACAGACTTGATATACACATACACAGACAGACAGACAGACAGACAGACAGACTTGATATACACATACACAGACAGACAGACAGACAGACAGACAGACAGACAGACAGACAGACAGACAGACAGACAGACAGACAGACAGACAGACAGACAGACAGACTTGATATACACATACACAGACAGACAGACAGACAGACAGACAGACAGACAGACAGACAGACAGACAGACAGACAGACAGACTTGATATACACATACACAGACAGACAGACAGACAGACAGACAGACAGACAGACAGACAGACAGACAGACAGACAGACAGACAGACAGACAGACTTGATATACACATACACAGACAGACAGACAGACAGACAGACAGACAGACAGACAGACAGACAGACAGACAGATACTTGATATACACATACACATACATACACATACATACACATACACAGACAGACAGTGACGTCATTACATTATTTTCACTATCGCCCGACGCCTTGCAGCTCTTCTAAAATCTGATTTATACCTCATCGAAATGAATTAGGCATAAAAATGAAACAGTTTTTTTGATTGATTGAAATATTTATTAACAGTTTGCAGAATTACAGTACATTTCAAGCACAAACTCAATACAAAGGCTGTTAACTGTGAGTGGACGACCCAATGAAGCATTACACTTGTTTCCAATAGGGTCCACCATGTTCAATTCATCAAAAACATTTAGAGACGTACAAATAGACACTTCTATATAGACAAAGAACAGAACAGGAATTCATCATAATGGAGGTAAAAAGGGAAAAGAAACTTATACAGTGAGGGAAAAAAAGGAGGTGGGCGGTGGGGGGGATTCACGTTCAGCTCCGTTCATTTGTTTGTTTTCCTTGGAGGAGCTGCGTTGGGTCCCCAAGTCGGCTCCGTGGCCGTACCTTGAGTTGGCTGCACATAAAAAGTGCATTGGTACACATTAAAACACTCTGCTAATTTAACTCTGAGACCGTAAAGATTACATTTTACGTCTGTCATGTGTCCTGGGTGATCAGAAAATGATGAAATGCAGACATGCTTATAATAAATGCACCCACAATGCAATGGAGACAAAGATAAATGCATACGTTTATAATTAATAATATACACTTGAATGCATATCCAACAACCAAGTGCACATGAAATGAAAGTCATACTAAGACATGCATATTTTATTTACTGGTTTGACTAGTCCTTTCAATTCAGATATCTGACATACACTGTATGCAAATTACACAACCCCATTTGTTGAGTAGTAGTACCCCACATCAAATTGCCCAACAATCAGCAAAAATTATATTCCTATGTGGTAAACTCTTATCACTTACATTAATCATTTGTCATGTTGTGATGTGACCAGTTCACCTGTTGTCTTTCTGTCACCATAATAATCATGGTCAACACAGATGTGCTTGATTACCAGCAGCCAAACACATTCAGTTAACTTCTTTTCACCTGGTGTCCCTTACCTGTTTTTGTGCATTATAGGTGAACATTTGGCAAAGAAATAATAATAAAAATAATAGATTGTCTAGAAATCTTCAACAAAATATTTCAAAAAGGTTCCAATGGCGAAGATATAGCAAATCTACAAGCTCACATGTCACATCCCAGAAGCACGGTATATACATACAGTATACTAGACTAAGTAGTTAACTCTTACAGTCCAGGAGTGCTATTGGTTGTTCACTCGTGATGATGACCGATTGACCGTGTGTGTCCAACCACAATTTTGAAACTGTTGAGTTCAGATAACAAGTAACACATTCTTGGAAATGCAGTAGAATTAGAAAAGTGGGTTATTTCTATTTGTAGTATGTATAGTAGAAAAAGTGGGTTATTTTTCTTTCAAATGTGTGAAAGTTAGTACCACACAAAAATATAAACTGTAGTACAGACTAGTACAGGTAATACAGATGTAGTACAGGTAATACTATGAAAACTGAGTTAGCCTATACTGTTCTGCTGTGTTGATGGTGCAATGCAACCTGAATATGATGTGACTAGGGCACCCTCTAGTGGATGTATTATGACATATTTGATGACAGAGTGAGAAGATTGGTCCGTTTCTAATAAGTATATTATGCTGTATCGCACACCTATCTTTAATCATACAATCACCAACCATAATAACTTTCAATATCGCAAAAATATTTGTGCTTCTGCATCAGTGTTGTTTTTGGCAGCAAATTTTCATTTTCAATTGTCATAGTCTTTGGAATAAAACTTAATTTAGTTTTAGTCTTATTTTAGTCACCTGGAATGTTTTAGTGTTAGTCGACTAAATCTACATTTGATTTGGTCGACTAAAATGTATTGATGCCGTCGTGATGACTGATTTTTACACTTGCTGAAAATAGCCGATCTACAAGCTCACAACGTGTCGTGCTGTGACGCATTGTGAGCTTGTAGATCGGCTATTTTCAGCATGAAGCCAGGTGTAAAATGACTGTCCACTAGTCCCTTCCAAACATTTTAGTCTAGTTTTTATTTGTTGACGAAATATATTTAGTCTTAGTTTTAGTCGTCATAGCTTTAGTATTAATTTTGTTTTTATTAATTTTTCCGTTGTATCCGTCCACCTTCTCCTACCAAACCATACTAGGGCATTCACTTCTAGTCATTTTTTACTAGTGGCCTAGTTTACTAGGCCACTAGTAAACTACTACTTTAAAAAAAAGAAAAAATTATAAATATTTGTACATTTAAAAACTGTGTACATTGGTGACTATAACTATAATGTACCTGATCTTGAGGCCTACAAAATAAATAAAAAAACAAGTCAACAAGGTTGACTAGTGGATTTACTAGTGGACTAGTTGCTTAAAGCCCTAAACCATACTACCACTCATGCCTGTAACAATGACACTCATAGCTATGATAATATCACTCTAGAACTGTAACAATGCCACACATGTAACTGTAAAAACAAAATGTCACCCAGGGCCACCCAGGAGCAGGGGGTGAACCTGGGTTACCAGGACTGGACGGCTGTAACGGCACGCGGGGCCGAGCGGGAGTAGCTGGCAACCCTGGACTGGTGGAAGGACGCTATGGACCCCGAGTGAGTATTGGAGGAGGACGCTGATACACTGTCACTGTTCATTTAACTCTTAGGGTGTACACACATACCCATTTGTGTACATTTGTGCACACTTCTTCCTACTTTCTTTGTTCATTAAAGTATCACTATGTCACTTTGTATTATTGAATACATCTTCATTTTGTCCAGTCCGCACGGTAGAGTAGTACGGTATGTTAAACATATACAAATGAATTAAACATTGTGTGATGTCAGTATTGTATTTTGTCTTTGTCAGGGATTGCCTGGACCTAAAGGCATAAAGGGAGAGCCTTTGTACGACTCAGCCTCGCCCGGCCTTCCTGTGAGTTTCTAACACTTTGTTGGGTTTTGAGCAATAACTAGATAAAGTGCCCCTCGGGGCACAGGTCTCCACCAGGGCAGGTCACGTTGTGGCTTCCTGGTGGCGCTATAATAGGCCAATGTGAAAAGGGTGCCATTTCTTCTTACGCCTTGGATGGCAATTGGATGATTTGAGGTCATTTTGTTCCAAAATAATGTGTTTTGCAAAAATCCACCTGTTGGTGGCGCTATAACAGGCCAATGTGAAAAGGGTGGGATATATTCCTCAGCCTAGTAGAAAAGTCTGTGAAAGTGTTTTACAAAAGTCGGCCTCCTGGATGGCGCTATAACAGGCCGGTCTGGAAAATTTGGGTCAGAGGTTCATCGTTGGCATCCAGGGAGTGTGTGTGTGCAAAATTTGGCATCTACCGGGTTAACTAACGGTGCCGGAGATTAGCTGGTAACAGACGGACGCACACACACACACACACACACACACACACACACACACTCACACACGGACGGACGGAGTGCAAAACATACTCTCTCCCCATACCGAATATACCACCGAAGTGGAACAAGCGGCAATCCAGACTCCAAAATAAAAGATGCAATAGTGGCTCAGATGGAATTTCTCATTTATTGAGATAAACGAGAAAGAATAGGAAAAAAAGAAAGCTCCTGAATGCAGAAATAATGCATTGTTACTGTATAAAGCAGTGCACTGTCCACTAGATATAAATAATGTTAACAATTAACATTATGCAACAAAACATGTATGTCGAGCTCTGTCTGAGGATTAGCCTTCTTCATATGATCGCCATTAAATGTTTTTGGGTGGGACTGTATAGGCATTCAACACGATTGAACTTGACTTTTATAGAGTAGAGTACAGTGGTGTTCTTGGCAGCAAATTTCGAATTTAGTTTTTGTCATAGTCTTCTGAATAGTTTTCATTTAGTTTTAGTCACATTTTAGTCACCTGGAATGTTTTTGTGTTAGTCTAGTTTTAGTCGACTAAATATCATACGATTTTAGTCGACTACATCTACAGGTGATTTAGTCGACTAAAATGTATTTTGGCGGGCCTTGCTGCCGCCGTAATGGCTGATTTTACACTTGCTGAAAATAGCTGATCTACAAGCTCAACAACGCGTTTTCATTTAGTTTTTATGTAGTTTTTATCGGTGAAAAAAGGTAGTCGACGAACATTTTTCGTCATAGTTTTAGCCAACACATACAGCAGCGGTTTTCAACCCTTTTCAGTTTCACATCAAGGTCCATTATTTATTCTGCATTGGAGCCACGGACCACCGTTTGATGACATTTAGGGCTCCATTTTCGTCACCGCTAAAGCCCTTATCCCTAAACTCCCTGCAAAATAGTAATAAAAAAGGCAAAGAAGTTTAGGGATAAGGGGGTTTAACGGTGACGAAAATGGAGCCCTTAGCCTAAGATATAGCATAAGATTTTGTCCATAATTCCATGCTGTAAGTGTATTGGTGTGGTACCATTAGGAGAGATACCAGGCGAATAACAATTATTCTACATTCTCTAATTGTGTAGACTTCTTGTAAATTACGTTATGCAGATGTTTAACAACAATTGAACTCTTGAGAGTGTAAAATGAAACCAAATGGACCCTCATTTTACACTCAAGAGTTAAAAGTTCTATAAAGGTCCATTTGGTTACCAACTGCATCATTTAGCTGGAACCCCCTCAAGGACCACTGGTTGAAAACCACTGTTGTACAGTATGTCTGTGTGAAGATATTTGACTGTTTAATTTTTCCCTCTTTAAACAGGGAAAACCTGGGATCCATGGAACACCTGGAGTAACGGTGCGTTTTCCATTTCTCATGTTTTTTGGGGGAAATAGATTGCATTGTAATTGCAATGTTTTAATATTGATTAAATCGTTGCATTCAATCTGCTACGAGGTTGCATGGGATGTTACTGGTTTATCTTTTCTGTTTTCTTCACACAGGGGGCTCCCGGACAGATTGGGCGTAAGGGTGACATTGGGCCCTCTGAGATTGGGATTCCGGTGAGAAAAGCTATGCATTGTTTTGTCACATACTGTACGTACATTCAGTGATTCTCTACCTGTTGGATTTGCATTGCAGACTCACGTTTGATACAATTGTTATGGGACCCCGATCTATACTGTGAAATTCTTAGTGTAAAAGTGTTCAAAAAAATGAACCAAACGGACCCATTTGGACCCCCGCAATGGTGGTCTCTGGGCCTGACATTGAAAAACAATGATATTATACTATAGATAGATTATACCCACTACAGGGACTGATTGTTTGGCCATGTGGCAATAATGAATACATGTTCATATATATACAGTACTGCATGTGCCTCTATACGGTATTGTCCATATGTGGCCAAATTTGACTGAGGGACTGCCATTGGATTTTTTTTTAATTTTCGTTTTTTCATGTCATATGAAAGCAGGGAATCACAGCTTCAAATTGACATATTGGTTGTTCAGTTTGACCCACCAGTTTTTGGAGATATGGCTTATAGAGTAATGTCTTGCAGAAAACAGCGAGTTGAGAAAACAGGCTTGAAAGGTTCACTTCTGTGGACTCTAACATAACACCTAGCTATGTGTAAGCATTTATTTCATATTTACATGTCGATTTCAGCTCTGACACTTATTTCAGACATGCTCTAGTATGTGAATAGTCTGCCTGTGATAGTAACTAATTTTGCATAAAAAAAAAAAAAAAAAGGTTTTCTCCTCTGGTGAAAAGCTGGAGGTTGTGGCAGGCTCTCTGGTCACATATAACAATAACATATTCATGGCATGGCGTCTACAGACTGGGCCGTCTTAGGTACTGTAATGGAAACATTTTGAATGAATACTGTGAGATGGAGGATGACTGATTTAATCAGTCACACCTGGCCTGAGATACATTCTCAATGCAGGCCTAGGTAGGTATGTATTAACCTGACTCCGCCAGATGGGGCAGCAGAGAGTAGGAAGGAGGGGGGAACCCAGTGTACTCTCTGCTGCCCCATCTGGCGGAGTCAGGTTAGGTATGTATGTCTGTCCTCTCAAACTTAAAACGTAAACGGAGCATGAGCGTTAGCTAACACACAACAAGTGTTGATTGATGATCTGGCCTGTGCTCCCTGCCTGACAAATACATAGTTGAGATGTGTGCATGTAAACAAATATATTCATTTGAATCTCAGTTACACCAACATTGTTCTTGTGAGTCACCTTTTTCATTATTCGTGTGTGTGTGTGTGTGTGTGTGTGTGTGTGTGTGTGTGTGTGTGTGTGTGTGTGTGTGTGTGTGTGTGTGTGTGTGTGTGTGTGTGTGTGTGTGTGTGTGTGTGTGTGTGTGTCGTGGTGCGTGCGTGCATGCGTGCGTGCGTGTGTTGTGACTGCAATCTACCTACGTTTTTTGTTTTAGGGTAGGGATGGACCCCCCGGCTGGCGAGGACCACCAGTAAGTTAGCCCTCTTCACGCATTATGTCCACATACACACCCATGGTCCCATGGATGGATGCATTATGTCCACATACACACCCATGGTCCCATGGATGGATGCATTATGTCCCCATACACACCCATGGTCCCATGGATGGATGCATTATGTCCACATACACACCCATGGTCCCATGGATGGATGCATTATGTCCCCATACACACCCATGGTCCCATGGATGGATGCATTATGTCCCCATACACACCCATGGTCCCATGGATGGATGCATTATGTCCCCATACACACCCATGGTCCCATGGATGGATGCATTATGTCCCCATACACACCCATGGTCCCATGGATGGATGCATTATGTCCACATACACACCCATGGTCCCATGGATGGATGCATTATGTCCCCATACACACCCATGGTCCCATGGATGGATGCATTATGTCCCCATACACACCCATGGTCCCATGGATGGATGCATTATGTCCCCATACACACCCATGGTCCCATGGATGGATGCATTATGTCCACATACACACCCATGGTCCCATGGATGGATGCATTATGTCCACATACACACCCATGGTCCCATGGATGGATGCATTATGTCCACATACACACCCATGGTCCCATGGATGGATGCATTATGTCCACATACACACCCATGGTCCCATGGATGGATGCAACAGCAGACAATCCTCCTCCTCCTCCCACATACACACCCATGGTCCCATGGATGGATGCAACAGCATTATGTCCCCATACACACCCATGGTCCCATGGATGGATGCAACAGCAGACAATCCTCCTCCTCCTCCCACATACACACCCATGGTCCCATGGATGGATGCAACAGCATTATGTCCCCATACACACCCATGGTCCCATGGATGGATGCAACAGCAGACAATCCTCCTCCTCCTCCCACATACACACCCATGGTCCCATGGATGGATGCAACAGCATTATGTCCCCATACACACCCATGGTCCCATGGATGGATGCAACAGCAGACAATCCTCCTCCTCCTCCCACATACACACCCATGGTCCCATGGATGGATGCAACAGCAGACAATCCTCCTCCTCCTCCCACATACACACCCATGGTCCCATGGATGGATGCAACAGCAGACAATCCCCCTCCTCCTCCCACATACACACCCATGGTCCCATGGATGGATGCAACAGCAGACAATCCCCCTCCTCCTCCCACATACACACCCATGGTCCCATGGATGGATGCAACAGCAGACAATCCTCCTCCTCCTCCCACATACACACCCATGGTCCCATGGATGGATGCAACAGCAGACAATCCTCCTCCTCCTCCCACATACACACCCATGGTCCCGTGGATGGATGCAACAGCAGACAATCCTCCTCCTCCCACAGAAACAGAAGTACAAGAATACCTTGTACAAAAGAACATGAACACTGCCTGCCAGTGCAGTCAAGACAGCCAGTTACAAAGTGCCTATGAGACTCAGAATCAACTTTATTGTCACATCATAGTTTTACAAGTAAAAAATATATGTTTTTGTTTATATTTGATAGTTCCAGTAACTGTTGCCAGTAACTGTTTCGCCCTCCTTTTTGGAGAGGCCGGGGCATTCGAAGGCCCCTCACAACCAACTTGTGCACGTGCACAAACCAAAAATACCAAAGATAAAAACTAAAGGTTTACATCTGTACTGTAGCCTAACTATGAGATGGTCTTCTCTAGCAGCTGGTGATATTTTAGCACTTTGGTTAGAAAGGCTTCCTCTAAAGCTCTAGTCAAAGGTACAGCCGACCTCGAGAACGAACGCCTCCCTATGGTTTTCATTAAAGATGGAGTACCATGATTTTTTTCCACTCTAAAACATGATCATCAGGTCTTATTGTTATATAAGGAGGAAGAATTTTTTTCAAAAAAGTGTACAGTATTTGTTAAAATGTCGTTTTTATTTTTTTATGTGGGCACCCGCACCAGTTCATTAAGTATGCCTGGTTTCCCTGGTGGGTGGTGATGGGTGTTGATCCACCTGAACTAGTTGTATGATAAAGGGGGAGGGGTTAGGGGAGGGGCTGATAGTGTGACTATATTACAGTTTTTTTCATTGGCACGTTTGACTGTCAAGGGTTCAGCCTCCAGGAAGAAACCCTAAATACAAAGGGAATACATCATTGCACATAAAAACAACTCCAGGGTGTCTAATGAAGTACTGTCACCTCATAGACACATGTAAAACTGGAAAAATACAAAAATTGTGGCACTCCATCTTTAACAACAATGACATGATCAAGGGTGTTACCTGTAAATGTTATGAGAAAAATTAATCATCATTACACAGGCTGAACACGCTTGGTTCAACAGTAGAATGCTTATATAGCATGACCTGAAAATGTAAGATGACATCTTTTGATATCAAGTCCACTATTCTGTAAAAGGTAAAAAACATGTTCATTGTTTTTCAGGGTGATCATGGAAGATCATTGGCTGGTGATAACGGTGATGACGTAAGAGACCTTTTGGATGTTACATTTGTCAGCCTTCTGATTGGTCCCTGACTGACTAACCAGCAGGCTCTTTCTGCCTTGTTCCGCCCTCGTTCCGCCTTGTTTATGTTGAATAGGCCTATCTCACAGCCCGCTTTCCACGCCCACTTCCGGTAAATAGTGGTGTCTTTAACATGAGCATTTACACGTTTTTTTCTCTGGAGAATCTAAGTACATTTTCTAATGTAAAAATGTGACAGACCAATATTATTATGAAGCAAACAAGATGGTAAAATCAGGTCGAACAGACAGAAGAACAAACCTTACCTTGAGAAAACAAAAGTTGTAGACTTCTTAAATTACCTCTGTTAACATGTAGCGTCTATGGAGTGACGTCACGCTATCACCACTAACCCCGAAAGGGGGCGTATTTAGGGGGGGCGGGGAAATTCTGTGAGATAGGCTTATTTGCTAAAACCATAATTTTTGGAAAAAAACAAACATGATATGCCCAGTCACCGTGCTGCACCCACCTGTCATTTTTTACTGACACCAAGTTTAAAATAAGAATTGAACGCACAGAATATCAATACGAAGCAACTGAAAACACCTTATTTCAATGGTAGTGGAAGTCTATCATTATGAGCCTTTGGTAAATTGTTTGCCAGCTCGTGTAATTCTTCACCTGCTGATAAACATAATCAATCATGCTGTATTGCTGTTGATTCAAAATAGGCTTGTTATAACATAATGCTTAAAACACCAAAAGGGGTTCCCGTCCTGATCTTTGGCTTTTAACCACCTCTAAATCCATCTTATTTATTTAATTCTGCACATATAGCTGTTTTGTGCTTATATTGACACTGTGCAATAATGCTTATATGTTTTTGTTTAGTTTATTTCGAACCTTTCACATGTATAACAATACATAATACATTATACAGACACTTGAGTGGCCCGAAAAGGTGTAGGCTGAAGCTAAAAGCTTATAATTGCCTACCCTATTGGTTTACAGAACCAAATATTGAAACAAATGAATAGAGAAACAGTTTATACATACATGTTTGTTGATTCAAGTAAGAAAATACTATAGTATGCTTATATATTTGATTTTTGATTATCCTACATATACAGCACTTCGGTCAATCTCGGTTGTTTTAAATGTACGTTATAAATAAAGTATTACTTGATGTGTTTTAGGGTGAACAGGGCCCTCCTGGGCTCCCGGGACTAATAACGTATTATTTGATGTGTTGGTTTTAGGGTGAACAGGGCCCCCCTGGGCTCCCGGGACTAATAACGTATTATTTGATGTGTTGGTTTTAGGGTGAACAGGGCCTCCCTGGGCTCCCTGGGCTCCCGGGACCCCTAGAGTCAGTACAGTTTCCTCCAGACATTCTCCCTCCCAAAGGTTCCAAGGTGACGACCCGAGGCCATCTCTTCTTCCTATTGCTGTGACCTTATCGATCGCACATTAAGCCTGATTGATGCTTAGAGCCGATCTACAAGTAGATTATCTGCTATTTAAGTTGAATGTGTTGACGAAGCATTATCCTGACGTCTGGTACAGTATTGATGTTGTGTCAAAGGTGTGATGGAATGGATCGTGTGTGTGTGTGTGTGTGTGTGTGTGTGTGTGTGTGTGTGTGTGTGTGTGTGTGTGTGTGTGTGTGTGTGTGTGTGTGTGTGTGTGTGTGTGTGTGTGTGTGTGTCTGTCATTATGAGCCTTTGGTAAATTGTTTGCCAGCTCGTGTAATTCTTCACCTGCTGATAAACATAATCAATCATGCTGTATTGCTGTTGATTCAAAATAGGCGTGTTAAGTTATACCTGCTGCAAACAGGAATGCACAGTGTTGTTGCGCACAGTAAAGCATTTTGAGTTGCTTCATGGAAAGGGCGAAAGATGTTGTGTTCATAATATGCTTGTATGCATTACGGTTTGGTTATGGAATCATCCAGCATTGTGTACTGGAGGAGTAGAGAGAGAGAGTTAGGGCCCTATTATGCATGTCTTAAGTACCAGGTCTTATTACTTAACTTAAGACCTGGAGGCGTGATCAATGCTGTTTGGCCACTCAGAATAGCCTAATGGCATTGATCACGCCTCCAGGTCTTAAGTTAAGTAATAAGATCTGGTACTTAAGACATGCATAATAGGGCCCATAGTGTCTCTGTCTGTCATTAATCCATGTAGGGGTGCCCTGCAGTGTTGGTTTTTTGCAGCAAAATTTGATTTTAGTTTTAGTCATAGTCTCTTGAATAGTTTTCATTTCATTCAACAATGGAATGTTTCCGTTTTAGTCGACTAAATGTCATGCGATTTTAGTCGACTAAATCTACAGTTGAGTTAGTCGACTAAAATTTATTTTGGCGGGCCTTGATGCCGTCGTAATTTACACTTGCTGAAAATAGCCGATCTACAAGCTCACTTGTGAGCTTGTAGATCGGCTATTTTCAGCATGCAACCAATTGTAAAATGACTCGTACTGGATCTCTTGCACACTAGTCCCTTCCTAACATTTTAGTCTAGTTTTTATTTGTTGACGAAATTGTCGATATATTTAGTCTTAGTTTTAGTCAGCACAGCTTAGTTTTCATTTAGCTTCTATTTAGTTTTCGTCAGTGAAAAAAGGTAGTCGACGGACATTTTTCGTCATAGTATTAGTCGACGAAAACAACACTGGTGCCCTGTAGCCGTAGGCCAGGTGTAGGCAATCAATGCGTTAGTGTCAAGCTCAATGTATCGCCTCAGCTATATGGCTCCTCTCTGTGGATTCGTCTAATACATGTGAGAGACAAGCATTTGTGTTTGTGATTATTATTAGCACTAACGTAACACATGCCCAATCTAATTTAATGCTGGCACTTCTCTTGTTTGTTTGTTTGTTTGTATTTACCACACCTTTCTTCAGGGTGACCGGGGTCTTCCTGGAATTTGTGGTCCAAAGGGCACACGCGTGAGTTTCAATGACTAAATATTGTGTCTGTGTGGGCGTGTGCCTGCGTGCATGTATGTGTGTGTGTGTGTGTGTGTGTGTGTGTGTGTGTGTGTGTGTGTGTGTGTGTGTGTGTGTGTGTGTGTGTGTGTGTGTGTGTGTGTGTGTGTGTGTGTGTGTGTGTGTGTGTGTGTGTGTGCATTTGTGCGTACGAGAGACGCTGATAGAGTAAGAGGCAGATTTATTTCTATTTACAGGGCGGTGCAGGATATTTTCCAGGAATTAAAGGAGAGAATGGAACGCCTGGGCCAGTTGGGAGTCGGGTGAGAAACGTGCTACACACATAATCTACAATTACAATTTAGGCATTTTAGCAGACACTCTTAATCCAGAGCGATTTACATTAAGCAAGAACAAAAAAGCATGGCAATACATCGCATACATAAAAAGTAGTTATCATGAAACATGCGTAAGCTAAGAACGTAACAGTGGAATATCTATATAATGAAACTATGCATATATACTTTGAAGTGCTATGTCTACATACAATGCTTTTCTAGTGCTGTCTACATAGAATGCTATAAGTCTGCATAAAATGCTATCTAAGTCTACATGAAGTGCTATCTAAGTTACATAAGTTGAGCCTTTGCATATATGCCTGTAAGCTCATCGGGGCTAGGGAAAGTGCTACGGGCCTTGATGGAGTCACACACACACACACACACACACACACACACACACACACACACACACACACACACACACACACACACACACACATTTAACATCTTTATTTGCATTCACATTTTAAGAAATTTCTTGAACACAAACAATAGTGGATGCGCAAACTTGAAAAACAAGTACAGATCACGGGTACAGAAAGCATCGCCTTCTCCATATATGGCGACTGCCAATTATTGCAGACACTGAACAGAATGTTGCCGATGCCTTAGCTCTTGGCTTGGGCATGCCTGCAATCTGCAGGCCCCTCACGACTGATTTATGGACATTACCGAGGCTTAGAAATATGAACACAAGTAGTTTACATCTGTAGCCAAGTTGTATAATAGCATCCTTAAGATGCTGGTACTTAAGCACCTTGGTAAGGAATGCCTCTTTCAGACTGTGGTCAAATGTACATGCCACTTCCAAAATGGTCACTTCTCTACTGTCCTCATCAACAACAACAATATCTGGTGTATACACACACACACACACACACACACACACACACACACACACACACACACACACACACACACACACACACACACACACGTTACATCCAATCTAAAACTTTTATCACTGTGGTTTTCCCTCCAGGGTTTTCCAGGAGTACCCGGTCTATTTGGAGCAGAAGGAGTTGAGGTATGTGATGTGATGTCAATAATATTATGGCAAAACAAACTATTTCCCTACTAAATTATTGTCCTATTAATTTTCAACTCAAATAAATCAATACCGTTTTGGATTATTTCAGGGTTCTCGCGGAAACACCGGACTTCCGGGTTTGATTGGTAGAATTGGACCAAGGGTAAGCATACCAGTAAAGAGAAAGAATATATATATATATATATATATATATATATATATATAATTGGACCAAGGGTAAGCATAACAGTAAAGAGAAAGAATATATATATATATATATATATATATATATATATATATATATATTCTATTTCTATTAGAGGTAGTCATAAGCAGTGTTCTTTTTGTCTACTTTTTTCCACTGATGACAACTAAATGGAAACTAAATGAAAACTACAGTATGCTATGGTGACTAAAACTAAGACTAATATACTGACAATTTCGTCAAACAAATAAAAACTAGACTAAAATGTTAGGACAAAAGATTCACTATAAGTCATTTTACACTTGGTTGCATGCTGAAAATAGCCGATCTACAAGCTCACAACGCGTCGCTTGTAGATCTTGTAGATCGGCTATTCCGATCGGTAAAAACAGTCATTACGATGGCGTCAACGCTCACCAAAATGTAGTCGACTAAATCAACTGCAGATTTAGTAGACTGATATTTAGTCGACTAAAACTAGACTAACACTAAAACATTCCAGGTGACTCAAATGTGACTAAAACTAAATGAAAACTATTGAAAATCAAAATTTGGGGGGCACGGTGGCACAGTTGGTAGTGCTGTCGCCTCACAGCTAGAAGGCCCTGGGTTCGATTCCCGCTCGGGACGCTGTGGGTGCTGGCGGCGTGTTTCCTCCTCCGCGTCATCAGTGCCCATACCCGAAGGCGGGGTTGGCAAAAGGGCCCTTCTGTGTGGAGTTTGCATGTTCTCCCCGTGTCCCCTAGGGTAAAAAAAACATGCAGTAATCCTGGTCTCTAGACTGCCTCCCCCTGGCCAGTACACTGTACTGTACTGTACTGTACTGTACTGTACTGTACTGTACTGTACTGTACTGTACTGTACTGTACTGTACTGTACTGTACTGTACTGTACTTACGGACAGTGCTCAGAGCGTGAGGACAATGCATTCCAAAATACCAATCAAAACCGTATAAAAATCTCGGAGCCTGAACCTCTCCGCGGGCCCCAAAACACAGGTACTGTAAAGTTACAGAAGAAAATAAACTTACTTTGCCATATAAATGTAACCATTTAATACCTCTCAACATTCGAACTGTGTTAATAATATGAAAGAAAAAAAAAACGAAAAACACAAAAACAAAATCGAATTTATTTTCTAATTTTCTGCTATTTCACTATTGCCGAATTGAGGCACTTTTTCCCAGCCTGAGTCACATACTGGCTTCCCTGGTTGGGGAAACTGCACAGCTGGAGAACTGCACTTTAAGCTTTAGGGTTATATGGACAGTTAGGGTTTATGCTTAGGTTTTAGGTTTAGGTTAGTTTTAGAGTCAGGATTAGGACTAGTTTTTAGGAAACGGAGCCTGATTCCCTGTCAGTGTTGGTTTTGACAGCAAATTTTGATTTTAGTTTTAGTCACAGTCTTTTGAATCGTTTTCATTTAGTTTTAGTCACATTTTAGTCAATGAATGTTTTAGTGTTAGTCTAGTTTTAGTCGACAGTCTACAGTTGAGTTAGTCGTCTAAAATGTATTTTGGCGGGCCTTGATGCCATCATCATCATAATGACATAATGACTCATAATGATTCTACACTATTTTCAGCATGCAACCAAGTGTAAAATGACTTGTCCACTAGTCCCTTCCTAACATTTTAGTCTATTTTTTATTTGTTGACAAAATTATCAATATATTTAGTCTTAGTTTTAGTCATCATAGCTGAGATTTCATTTAGTTTTTGTCAGTGAAAAAAGGTAGTCGACGAACATTTTCTGTCACAGTTGTAGTCGACGAAATCAACACTGTCATAGTTACAGTTCATGTCCTGTAGCTATTTCAGGGAAGGAGGTAATGCTAAGGCCATCCCAATGTAAAAACACAGAAATGTGTGCCAAATAAAAGTTTATATATGTCTATGTCTATATGTTTCAACGTTAGGTTTTAGGTTAAGGTTGGGGTTAGGAATAGGTTCTAGAAATGTGGTTCTAACTGTGCAGTCATTCATTCATTCAAGTTTTATATATTCTCGAAATTACATTGAATAATTAAACTCATTTTCAGTGTCGTCGAGTAATACAATATCATATAAAACACATCAAAATACATCAGAAGATCAGGAAAAGGAAAACAAAAGGTATACATATGAATAACATACAGTAGGTTACAAATAGAAGATAAGACAAATTTCAAAACGATATATTGTGGGGATCTGTATGCTCACCAAGGTTTTAAAACGACTCAGGGTTACCAATGTGGTCAATTTTAAGTTTAGTTTGCAGGTCATAACATGTATTAGTTCCACAGAAGCCAAAAGCAGATCTACCAAGTCCAGAGTTAACTTTTGGTACCTTTTGGTACCAGTCTCAGCTCTGCAGGAACCTTCTACTCAACTGTTGCATTTTGATAGAAGGCCACAGGGTGGCGCCACTGCGCTGGCCTACTACAACAGCCACCTGCGGAACATCATATTGCAGTTCTGCAGTCAGTGGAAGATCAGAAGTGAAATAGTTTAGCGATGGCTGTTTTGTTTTCTAATTAATGAGAGCAGTTTGCATTTCAAGGATAATGTATTCAATGTGGAACAAAGGGACAATATCCCCCTCAATAAAATCAATAACACCATAAAAAAAAGACCAAATGGACCTTAGAGGTCCATTTGTAAATGAAATAACAAATCAAATTCCGTAATCTCTGCTTGCTCTCGCTCATGTAGGGTTTCCCTGGAGACCAAGGACCCCCTGGGCCGGTATATTTCTACAATGGTAGTGATGCTAGAGGTGAGACCACATCCGTGATAATTACCCTCTGATTCTGATCAGGTGATCCAACATCATTACTTTTTTTCTAAAAAGCCCTGGGGATTTATAAAATGTGAACCAGATTTGACTGAGAGCCTGCCATCGCGCAAACCTCCAGCTTTTCACCAGAGGAGAAACTCATTTTTATCCAAAATGAGTTAATAGCACAGGCAGACTCAATTTACAATTTACAATTTAGGCATTTAGCAGACGCTCTTAATCCAGAGCGACTTACAATAGGCAAGAACAAAAAGCATGGGAATACATCACATATGTAACAAAATGCATTTATCGCGAAACATGCGTAAGCTAAGACCGTGACTAGAACATATCTATATAATGACACTATACATATAAACTATAACTAGAACATATCTATATAATGACACTATACATATAAACTACACATATGTGCTATACTATGCTGTACATATATACTATGAAGTGCTATGACTACATACAATGCACTTATTGTGCTGTCTACATGACATGCTATAAGTCTGTTTCAAATGCTATATAAGTCTAAGAAGTGCTGTCTAAGGGGGTAGGGTAAGTGCTATGGGCCATGATGGAGTCTGAAAAGGTGGGTTTTCAGACTACGGCGGAAGATCGGGAGTGATGCTGCAGTTCTGATTGCAACGGGAAGTGCATTCCACAGTTTTGGGGCCAGAAGGGAGAAGAGTTTGGGACGTGTGGAGCGTTGTCCCGGCGTTTTTAGTGAGGGTACTTCCAGCTTCCCTGCGTTGGCTGATCTGAGTGCGCGGGAGGGTTTGTAGGGTTCAATCATGCTGGCAAGATATGGGGGAGCCATACCTTTGGTTGCTTTAAATGCCAACATCAGAGTTTTGTATTCTGTGCGGGCAGCGACCGGGAGCCAGTGCAGGGAGCGGAGCAGGGGGGAGACATGTGAGAATTTTGGCTGGTTGAAGACCAAGCGAGCTGCGGCATTTTGGATCAGTTGGAGAGGCTTCAGTGCACATGCCGGTAGGCCAGTAAGGAGAGAGTTACAATAGTCAAGTTTTGACAGGACTGTTGTCTGGATTAGGAGCTGGGATGATTCCTGGGTGAGGAACGGTCTAATTCGTCGTATGTTATAGAGTGTGAACCTACAGGATCGAGTGACAGCTGTGATGTGAGTTTTGAACGAGAGCTGACTGTCCAGGACAACACCAAGGTTCCTGGCTGTTGGGACAGACGTTACCAGGGCATTGTCTACGGAAATAGTTAGCTCCCGCATCGGGCAGGACTTAGCTGGGAAGAAGAGAAGCTCAGTCTTGTCTGGGTTCAGCTTGAGGTGGTTGGAGGACATCCACTGTGAGATGTCAGCCAGGCAAGCAGTGATGCGCTCTTCCACCTGGGTGGCAGAGGGGGGGAAGGATAGAAACAGTTGTGTGTCATCGGCATAACAGTGATAGGATATATTGTGGGCAGAGATGATAGTGCCAAGGGATTTAGTGTACAGTGAGAAAAGGAGGGGACCAAGTACAGATCCCTGTGGGACTCTTCACATACTAGAAGAGCATGTCTGAAATAAATGTCAGAGCTGAAATTGACATGTAAGTATGAAATAAATGCGTAAACATGTATCTAGGTGTAATGTTAGAGACCACAGAAGTGAACCTTTCAAGCCCGTTTTCTCAACTCGCTGTTTCTCTGCAAGACATTACTCTATAAGCCATATCTCCAAAACTGGTGGGTCAAACTGAACAACCAATATGTCAATTTGACACTATAATTCCCTGCTTTCATATGACATGAAAATAAGAAAAATCCAATGGCAGTCCCTCAGTCAAATTTGGCCACAAATGCTATTAACTGGAGCATGCATGACGACTGCTTTTTTTCCCTACTGCGTCTGTTTTTAGGGCCCAAAGGCAACAGTGGCTTCCCCGGGCTGCCAGGTGAGGCAGGTGACCCCGGGGATATGGGTATGCACGGAGCCTCCGGCCCACCAGGGGTAACATTTCCAGGTTGGTTTTGTTCGTTCCTCCTTTTATTCCGTTCCATTCCAGTACACAGAGCCATAGAGTAAGACAGAGTTACGACATTGAGGGGGGCAGAACCCCTGGGGGTTTTTTAAATCTCTCCTAAAGACCCACTTTTTCTCCCTGGCTTTTAATGTTGCCTGAAAACGCATACCCTTCTTATTATACCATGTTTGTATATACTTCTGCTCTCACTTGTTGCTTTGTTCTTTGTTTTTCTTTTCTTTTCTTTACATACACTTGTTGTTGCTCTGTTCTTGTTTACATGCTCTTGTTGTTGCTCTGTTCTTGTTTACATGCTCTTGTTGTTGCTCTGTTCTTGTTTACATGCTCTTGTCGTTGCTCTGTTCTTGTTTACATGCTCTTGTTCAGCACTTTGGTTTGTCTTCGGTCAATGTAAATGTGCTTTGATTTGATTTGATTTGATTTGATTTGATTAGCGGCGTTTTTGTAAAATGTCTGAGAATTTTAATTGTCTAACATACAAATCTACATTTAGCTGATATACAGAAATAATACAAAAGGCATATTATATTCCTTAATCAAATATTTATTTGACCATTGACGATACAGGGCCAGGCGATGGCATCTTTGTATGTGCGTTCCTCGGCCACACGCGTGCGCAGACAGCATTACATTCACAGAAAACCACCCAATGATAGAACCGCATCATTTTCGATGAATTACGATTAGTTATTAAATGTTAACGACTACTGACTAATTTCTTATCGGCGATTAACTATTAAAATGGTAAATGGTGCATTTATATAGTGCATTTGTCCAAGGCGCTTTACATAGATTGTGCATTACATTCACCCATTCACACACACATTCATACACCGATGGCGGCGGAAACCATGCAAGGCACCAACCAGCACATCAGGAGCAATTAGGGGTTCAGTGTCTTGCTCAAGGACACTTCGACACTAACTCTGGGGGAGCCCGGGTTCGAACTGCCAACCTTGCGGTTACTATCCGGCCACTCTACCCCTGAGCCACCGCTCATCCCACCTTGTCCTCTCCTACAACACATCTCCTTGTCTCCTTGCTATAACACCTTGTCCTCTCTCCTTCAACACATCTCCTTGTCTCCTTGCAGATGGCCCGGGACGGACTGGCCACAGAGGCCCTCCTGGACCCAAGGGCTACAAAGGAGAACCAGGGACCTTTTTCAACAACGAATTTGCTCCGCTCGGACCAAAGGGACCCGCGGGAATCCCTGGACGTAAAGGTGCCACGGGTCCCCCTGGCCCCCCAGGTACTACGCTGAAACCGACAGTCAACATAATGTTATTGCTCTGCCAAATGTTACACATTATTTAGAAATAGCAATGAAGTCATTTTGTGCAGGTGGTTTTGAATGTGGTCTTATCGTTGTGATGCACTAACTGCACTCTCTTTCTCTCAATGTGTGTGTGTTGCGTGCGTGTGTGCGTGCGTGCGTGTGTGTGCGCGTGCGTGCGTAATTTGCATTTGTATGCTGGCATCACACCAGGATGTGGAGGTGAGAATGCATTCATTGCCACTACAATATACCAAGTAGTCAGTTCTAAATAATGAAGATTGTACTGGTTTTACTACTAAAACACGTTTCCCCACCCAGTGTTGGGCAGTAACAAGTTACTAGTAATACTGTATATTACGGTAATATTATTAATTTACCCAGTAATGAGTAAAGGTATTATTCTGCCAAAACAGTAACATTATACTATATTACATATATATATTACAATATTACAATATAATATTACATATTACTCAGGATTTGTTGGCTACCGTCAGACAGTTTAGGCCCTTACTTTATTAACCCATTTGACATGTTCGATTCTACAAATGCCTTCTAAATGCCGACAGTTTTCTGAAAAACCTGTTTCTATGTCAGTCGTTCTCAAACATTTTCATGTCAAAGACCCCCAGAATTATCTGTATTTGGCCGCGGACTCCCATCTGAAAATATGTTGTTCCAGGGACCCCCCAGAAGCAAAGATTTGAGTTCAAAACGTTCAAAAGTTTGCGCCACATTTTCACGATTTTTCTAAAATAGCAGACCTACAAGCTCGTAGCTTGTAGATCTGCTATTTTTCAATAGCTAAAGTATAACATAATGCTTAAAACACCAAAAGGGGTTCCCGCCAAAAATGGGTTAACAGCGATGTTTCAGTTACACCTTCGATGACCTGTCCTGCTTCTGAGATGCACCAGACTGGCCTGCCATAGGCTAGCAGCGCAGTTGGAACTCCCTTCTGCATGAAATATATTATATTACTCTTGAAGTAATAAGTAATATAATATTATTACTTTTTTTAAGGAATAATATGTAATATGTAACATATTACTCTCTTGAGTAATAATGCCTGCTTGGAGGGGCGCCCGCTGGCCTAGCGGTCCAGGCGCATGCCACATAACAGGCTCTGGGCCTGACAGCGTGTCGTGTGTTCGAGTCCCGCTCGTTCATGACGACCTTTGCTGCGTGTCTCTCCCCTTCTCTCTCTCTCTCCCTCTTTCCTGTATGTCTTCACTGTGACTATCAATAAAGGCACAAAAGTCAAAAAAAGAGAGAAAAAACATTTCCTGCTTGGGCTGTGCTTCCAGAAGTTGCACAATGACATTTTTATTTGGTGCCACAGATTACTACTGTGAACCAGGAGACCCAGGAGACTCCGGCGATCCAGGAGACAGCGGGATTCGGGGACGGAGAGGAACTGTTAAAGGACTTAAAGGTGCTCAGTGTTGCATTTATTAATGTGTGTATTAGCTGCCATGACAAAGAGCAAAGGCAAACAACAATTATTATACTGCTCCGTTTCGTCTGTTTTTTTTACGATTAATATATTATTTTTCAATCACAGGGTACAGGGAAAAAAGCGCAACGGTGTAGAAACAGACAATTAAAGCAGAAAAAAAGGAAAAACAGAATGCAAAAAATGCAAAAAACATACATACATACATAAAACAAAAGAAAAAGAAAATAATAATAATAATAAGGCGATGGATATTCATGGCAATTCAAGTACAGTTCATATAATAGTCTCCAGTTTCGGCTGTTCTAGGCAGTTTGTCTGTGTGGAGGAGAAGGTGGCCATGTGTATCCTTTAGGTGTCCATGAACTCTCAACCCCATTAAAATGTATTAAGTAATTTGCGGATTCAAAATAATAAAGAACTAAAATGTATGTGTGTGTGTGTATGTGTGTGTGTGTGCGCGCCAGGGTGCCCTGGGGCTTGTGAATGTACAGGAACAGACGGCCACGGCCAGCCGGGCCAGGCCGGTTACCCTGGAACTCCGGGATCCGACGGATTCCCTGGAATTCAAGGACAAAAGGGCGACCCGGGAGTGAGAGGAGACGTCGGCTCCACGGGACCACGAGTAAGACAAGATAAGAGTTTTACCTTTTTATTATTATTAACCCATCCGGGGCGGGAACCCCTTTTGATAAAAACTAGACTAATGTTAGGAAGGGACCGGACAAGAGATCCAAGTATAAGTAATTTTACTTGTTGCATGCTGAAAATAGCTGACCCTTTTCAGCATGTGTAAAATCCGTCATTACGACGGCATCAAGGCCCGCCAAAAAAACATTTTAGTCGACTAAATCAACTGTAGATTTAGTCGACTAAAATCTTATGATATTTAGTCGACTAAAACTAGACTAACACTAAAACATTCCAGGTGACTAAAATGTGACTAAAACTAGTTTTTACCTTTATGAATTTTACCTTTTTATTAGTATTAACCCATCCTCGGCGGGAACCCCTTTTGGTGTTTTAAGCATTGTGATATACTTTAGCTATTGAAAAATAGCAGGACTACAAGCCTGTATTTAGGAGGGGCTAGCGCCCCTCAAAAATAATGGGCCTTGATATGAAACGGGTATGAAAACCACTGCTTTAGTGTAACTGACGACCATCCCTCTGGACATGCAGGGTTACGCAGGCACTCCAGGCGCCACAGGAGCGAAGGGCCAGAAAGGCGACTCGCACGCAACGCACCATAAAGGTTTATGTTCTGTGAAGTCTTCATCAGCACCTTGTTTATCGTCAATCCTTCACAATGCCTGTAGGATTTCTAATGTTTAACGGTGTTTAATTGTTCATATTACGCATGCAGGCGTCACGGGTGACCCTGGAAGCCCCGGATATGGGGGTCCACCCGGAGCTACCGGCAGCCCGGGAGTCGATGGACTTCCTGGTTCAGTAGGAGACCCTGGACCCCCGGTGAGTGTGTTCCGCGTGCGTGCGTGCGTGCGTGCGTGCGTGCGTGCGTGCGTGCGTGCGTGCGTGCGTGCGTGCGTGCGTGCGTGCGTGTTGTGTGGTTAGAGAGAGAGAGAGAGAGAGAGGAGAGAGAGAGAAGGAGGGAGAGAGTGACTGACACAGACAGACAGACAGACAGACAGCATGAGTTCAAACAGCCATGTTGCTTCAGTCGAAAACCGCATTCATAGGTCACTGTCCGATTTCAATGTAACGTAACACAGGAACTGGGCGCATGAACGCAAAAAAGTGTTGTTCTTGATTGTTGTTTCACGTAGCGGCAGGGCCCTTGGAGGAGTTGAGACGTCACTGACATCTCGTATTGTTTTTGACTGGTTGTCATCCTTCTCCAGGTGTGAACAAGTGTTGATTTGGTCGACTAATACTATAGGACAAAAAAAATGTTTGTCGGCTACCTTCTTTCACTGACAAAAACTAAACGGAAACTAAATGAAACTCGACTGTAGATTTAGTCGACTAAAATCTGATGATATTTTAGTCGACTAAAACTAGACTAACACTAAGACATT